>NW_019385108.1:218741-230302 GCF_000671375.1 Centruroides sculpturatus | reverse complement strand
TTCCGGTTAAGACTTAATGCTCCCCCTCACCCCCCCGCGTTGGAATTTCGAAAAATCCTTTCTTAGTGTGCGTTTCCATGACGTACCCTAACTGTGTACCAAATTTCACCTCTTTAGGTTAAGCGGTTTGCTCTGGGCGATGATGAATCAGTGAATGAATGAGTGAGTCAGTCAGGACAAGCAATTTTATATATTTAGATATATTAATAATATAGGCGCATCCTTGAACTATGAGCTAATCTTTACAACCTGTGTCATTGATACACAAAGCACTTGGACCACACTTGTATTATACACGTGGATGAAATATTAAAAAATAATAATAATAATAATAAATATTGATTTAAAATATCATCAAAATACATTTTGATTATCAGAGATAAAACTTCCTTATAGGTTAAAATTAAATAATAAAGAAAATAATTTAAATATGACCTATTGAACCCAACAAAAATCGAAGCCGGAAATAATATTCAAATTACTGGAGAGTGATTTATATCATAACATTTCCTTACTTGACATATATCGAAATAAGTAATAATAATAATAAATAATAATAATAGCTATTTAGAATAATTAACATTAATATTTCAGAAAAATCCATTATATTTGGATTAATATATGACGATTTTAATTTAATTTTTATTTTTATTATAAATGGGTAAAGGCTTTATAAGAACTAAGATTACAAATCTCCAAAGAACATGACAAATTAACCAGCAACGAGTTGCTCAACTTTTCCGGCAACGTTTGGTGGCGCCATCTGCTATCATATTTTATTTTTAAAAACTTTTTATATTTTTAACTATTATAAAATGGCTAAAAGCTTAATTTTGAGGATAGGGAAGGATTTTATAAAACATTGTAAATGCTAATAACGAATAAAATCGTCATTAAATCCGATCCTACTAGAGATACATACTATCCCCATTATTTCTCCACCTCCTCGATTTTTAACCACCAAAATTTAATATTATCAATCTCCGTAATACGTAAACTTTCCCGTAAAATTTCAGAAATTTTCGACGAAAAGCACGGGAGTTATTAAGCTTCAAAGATGATAAACAAAATCGTGCCCTCCACACACATCCACATACATACACATACTAACATCAATACATACAGAAATTACCCCCGATTTTTTTGCGTTTCTCGACATTTTAAGATATCCTAAGTTTAAAAAATGTAAAAAATCTTGGGGTGAGGCAATACTTTCCCTCTGTTATATGTAACAGAGGGAAAGTAATACAAGTTAAATTGAAAAGGTTACTAAAAAGACCTTATCTTGAACTTACAATGAAGGCGAAGCGCGACATATCCGAGACAGACAGACCGTGAAAAATTCCTAAGATTTTCCGCACGTATTCGATTCCATATCCAATTGTTGTCTCAGTCATTCGGCTATCTTTGAATAACTTATCTGTAGTTTAATACAACTTAAAAGTGAACTTACAAAACTCGTAAATTACGATGTTTTCAAAGTTCAAGTTCTTGTTTTTCTTTAATTATACAAATATTCAAAGGTTAACAGAGTTTGCTTATAAACAGTCAGTTATTTCTTTAAACATTCTGAGTATATATATGAACCGTAGTGTCTGGGAATTCACTGAAATATATCGGTTTAATTTCCACTTTGTGAAGAATGTGTTCGTTTACTGCAGTGGCTGAGTAACTTTCAGCATAAAATATATATATATTATTTTATGCTGATAGCTACTCAGCTGATATAACTTATTTTTTATAAATTTCTTCTGTTTCTAAACTTTTTCTGTTCCCTAACTAAATATTTAACTTGTTTTTATAGGCATATAGCTACATTAGGAATATCAATATTATATACAGCTCCTTATATTGTAATGTGTTGTATGCGGTATGAACTTCCTTTAATGCTCGAGTTCCAAATAGGTAGACTTTTAATACTTTGATATCAAATAATATATTCTCAATTGTGTATAAATGATCACGGATATTGTGAAATATTTAAAAATATATATAACAAAATGAAATTTCAGTAACGAAATTCCAAAAGCTTTTATTTCTACATTAAAAAAATTAAATTACTCTATTTGTATAATTATTGTAAGTTGACAAGATCTACAGCTATTATAATTTTATTAAATGTATATAGACTATTCGAACTCAATTTTGTCCAGGAATGCAAATTTAGTAGAGAACTTTTAAGTTATAATTTTCTTCTATTGTTTTATTGTCTACTTATATAGTAAAATATACACAGTAAATTGTAGGTATAATACGAGCATTTATTTATTGTGACATCGTCACAATTCCGGGCTGCAATTTTTAATTTATTTCATTTAACATATATGCACTCCATCTCAAATTATTAGTGACTTGACTCTGTACATCATACTTTTCCTTTAACAATATAGTCTTGCAGGTCATCTATTAACTGCTTTCAGGGGAGAATTTTGAATTGAAATATCATGACTTCCGATTTGCATCGGAAGTTTGTATATAATTAATTGGGACCTCCTGTCCCTAAGGTTTCTATATCTAATTTTTTTTCTAACGAGATTAAGGAAAGATACGACAGTGAAAATTTATATGTCTACAATTTTTTTAAATTGCAACCCAACTAAAAGCTGTAGCACCAAGTCCTGTAGCTTTTAGTGACTTATATAATTCCTGGTGTTGCTAGACCAGATTCTGTCCTGGGACAGTAAGCCATTTAACGTCTCTGTGATCCGATACTAATGGAAAGACCTGATCATAACAGATTAGATTAATATTACTGACGGAGAAAAATGAAGCTCAGAACTCCATGAAAATTTATTGGCGATTTGATTACTTACGGTAAAGATATTAATGTCTGTAATTATAATCGATTCAATACAAGTTTTTTTTTACAGGATTTTGATGTAAAACAATCCTTTTAAATCCATTAGGGTTCGTTAGGCCCACAATGGGGTTAGTACTATTAAGAATAATTGTGACAGATATTTGACAGTATTGAACACAATTATTCCGTTTACTTACGCCTTTTTCACAGAGACAGGATATTTGGTATCGAAAATTATTTGAAATATAAATACATTTCCATTAACAACCCACCTGATTCTTTTCAAAATCCTACCGTTTTCGTCGTTCCTTTTACTCATAACTGTTTCGTTCATTTCGACAATCTTTCCAGGACCACTAATTTTCATTTGGGATAAATTATACAAGGAAATCATCGTATGAAGTTTGCCCAATCAACAACTGTATTACTCACGCTCATAGCCAAACATATCGTTCTCAACGTACACTCTATGCAAATTATATGCCAAATGATAGAAAAAAATAATTCCCCATGAAATTTTCCAGAATTTACCTTTAAAAGTTCCGTCAGTTACGTTTTTGACATCGAAATAAAATTAAATCATGATCCTTTCTATAAATTAATTTACGACGACCACCGCATTTCATACAAAATGTAGGCTATCAACAGGTTGTAAATTGAACTTTATGGCAAACTTAACATCTAATAATATTCCATTGTCAACATCTATTTCAGAAAATCTGATTATAAATAATGGAAAAAAATCCTTTAAAGTCCACTTTTTCCATAAAAACCGTTGACCTTTAAAGTAATTCTGACATTACAACAATAAAAAAGAAAATAAGCAATTAAAATGCCAAAACTTATCAGTGTTCAATACTGTCAAATATCTGCTACAATTATTCTTAATTATTGATTCGATAGTAAACTTTTCTTTATATTTGCTCTTGTGTAAATATATCTATATTCTTAGGGGAGGGGAAAACATCACATAAGTTACATACAGGCTAGGTATAATTGGATATGGAACTATATGCCTATACAATTATGAAGTAATAATCATTGCATAAATTCTCATTTATCTAATTACAATTTTAAAAATATTAATAAAGGGAGACGAAGAATAGCGTAGTATATCCGAACTACACAGTATAAACTGAGTTTTCGAGAATGAATTTAGCATTAATTATAATTATTTGTATTGAAATAATACTGATAGATACGGTTTATAGTTTAGAATCGTGCACAAATTGTGCGAAACGGAAATATCAGTTGGAAAATTCTCTTTCCCAACAAGAATTGAGAAGACTACGAATTGATTTAGTTAAGAGACATATTCTAAGTGAATTAGGATTAAAAAATCCACCTAAAGTAAATTTACCGGCAGTTCCTAACATTGTTAATGATATTATACAAGTAAATCAGCAGAAAAAAACGAAACTATTTCGCAGAGCCAGTCAGAATGACCAAGAACTGAAGAGAAATACTGTATATTTTCCTATAAAAAGTAAGTATTTATCTGTTTGTGATCAATAATTTTGATATGAATTGTTAATTCGAAAATATCAGGTGTACTTGTATATTTATTATACCATCCCATTTAATAATAATAATAAAAATTTTTTATTTATTTATTTAGTCATACATTCTACCAGTTCTGGAAATTTAAGTCCGTCAGTTCAACTGTACTTTAATATTAACGAAACGAAATTTTCAAGAATATCGGTAATCTCTGCTCATTTGTGGATGTATCTCGACCCTCAGGAACCTATCAATCTGAAATATATTATATATAAAATACAACCTTTAACAAACGGAGAAAGCTATCCTCAAACTGTGTTAGTAGATTATGTCAGCTTAGTTTACGCAGGATGGTACGAAAATAATATTACTCGTGTATTTTCCGACTGGTCGAATCGTCAGTATATTCTCGAAATCAGTTGTGAGTTTTGCAACTATATACCTATTAAAACTGAAGAAGATAAACGTACTTTTATCAGTATGGACACTAGAGTAAAGAAACGTGTAAAAAGGCAGAAACGGGATACTTCATATTGTACTGAAAGTTCGACATATTGCTGCCGTGAAAAATTTATAATTTCTTTTGCCGAGATTGGTTGGGACGATTGGGTATTGCAACCGGAGTTTTACGAAGCTAATTATTGCAGAGGTTTGTGTACTGATACTCGCGACGTCCCAAGTTACTTCATTACCGATGAAACGAATGCATACATAAAAAACATGAAAGTATATCATATAGTAAGCAATATGACTATGTGTTGTGCTCCTGCTCAATTATCCTCGCAAAGCTTGCTAATCTTACACGAAAACAATACAGTTGCAGTCAATGATATACCCAACATGACTGTAGATACTTGTGACTGTAGTTAATATAGAAAATAATTTTTATCTTGTTATACTAAAAAATATACCAGAAAATTTTATAAAGATATAAAATTACATGAAATTTATTTTTACTTACTTTCATAAAAGATGTATCCAGATAAGTAAAGTAATTTTTTTCATAGAATATTTGTCTTTGTAGGAAACACCATAAACATTATTCAACTACTAAGAATAGAAGAAAAAATAAAAATTAAATTCACTATTCAAATTCCGAATAAATCGGTAAATTCAATGTATTAATACAATACAGAATTAATATTTTTCTACTCGAAAACTTCTGATTTGCTTCAAAAGTCAGGTTATTTTAATTGAAATCTTCCCCTCTGAAATCAGTTAATAGATGACCTGTTTATCCTCTGTATTAAAATTACATAAATAATACATATAAAATTATATAATTATTTAAAATTATGTTATCTTTTCCATTCGAAATATATCGTATTTTATTAATTTAAACTTATAAACACTTAGTGACAATGACATATGGAAAACAGTGACACACAAAATACCGCCCAAACCATATACAACCTGACTTGTGCTGTCATTATGGAACGTTTGCTATGTCACTATATGGCCAACCTAGTTAGAGATTATGCTGACAAGATGGAAAAATATGTTTAATATAAATGCAAAAACCGTATCTATGAGAAATGACGACTTAGATAAGAATGACACACAACCCTTCGGGTAACAGTGACACGGTATTTACTGTCACGCTATTCCAGAAGGTAATTAAGAGGGCAGATCTATTCGTAGTGTAGCAGCATAAAAACTTACCACTCAAAATTCTTTACTAATATGTAAAAAAATCCAGCAATGAGTTGCTTAACTTTCCCGGCAACATTTAAGAATACACATGGTGCCATCTGTTACGTCATTTTATTTAAAAACTTTTATATTTTTAATTATTATAAAATAACAAGAAGCTTAATTTTGAGAGTATGATAGATATATCTACTTAATGACATTTGGTTTACAGTCATATTATCATGGTAATGCATGGTAAGAAATAGGGCCCGACAACCGGATATACTGCTAATGAAAAATTCCTGAAATTGTTTGTATAGTAAGGATGACACTTTAATTGCCCTGTCCATTAAATAATTTAATTGTTTTATAATTAAATTTCAATCATCATCCATGATTTTCCTATTGAGATTTGGCATCCATGAAATTTTTATCCTAATTATTAAGGTATAAGTTGAATTTATAGGACTTATTCTATTATAATAAATTCCATTGTAAATATATTCCATAATATATCTTTGATAGAATGGCAGATCTATATCAATACATGATACAGTATATAAATTCTGTCATTCTATATTTATTCAACTCTTTATTGTTCTCATTTCTGTCATTTTATATATTTATAAACCTATATNATAGCGTTGATTAAATAAATTTGCAGTAAGATAAGCATACTCGCAATTTCTGAAATGAAGAGTTACTATTTCTATCCTTTCAGCAATTGTGTAAACCATAACGATAAATGTAGAAAATTCATAATAAACAAATAATAATCTTAAATTCCGATAGAATCATCAAGTGGTCAAGCTTAATGTGAACACTACAAAAAAGAACATCTAAAAACAGATAACACATTATCAGCCTTAATTTTATGATCTATTTTTTCCTTGCATATGTGGTCCAGCTTAAAAGGTTTTTTTATGTTTCTTAATATAAATGTTTGTTTAGTTAATAAAAAAAATGAATGAGTTTATAGAAATTTATGTCGTCTGTTTTAGCCAGAATCGCAAAAACTTTATTGCAGATGTCCTCCTTGGGAATAAAATCGCCCTGTCCGAGCGATTTGCTTGGACGAACACGATAACTCTGCCATTTCGTTTTCGTTGGCCCACCCTGTATAATAATACATATGACTAATAAAAGATGCAAAACTGAGTATGTGTTTTTTCCGTTTGTGGGGATTAAAGAAACCGTCTAATGTCGATTGCTTTTCTCTCTTCTTCAGGATTTTTCAGAATTTATTAGTAGTATTGTAATTGTAGAGATCCCCAAGCCTATTAACCTCAACCTGGTTTGGATGCCATTCTAAGACTGTTGTTCCGACATCCTCCCACATCTTCAAAAGATCTTTAATAGCTGAAATCGGCATCAATCCTCTTTTTCAGAAGAAAACATATCTCGCCGATCTTCAATGTTCTTTATTTCTCAAATGTGATTTTTGTTACTCCTTAAACTGCTTAAGTCTTCTCGATTATACTGTATCTTTCTTAGATAAGATTGAACTGCGGCCTACTGTAGACCTGTTCAAGTCATACTTCCCAACATCATCAGATATCATTTGCCCACCTTTGCTATTATACTCTCACCTTTCGAAAATAAAAACCGACGCAAAACTTAACGAGTGCCCGCCGGACAGTCTCGCGAATACTATAAAAGAATTGTTTGTCAGGAAAATAAAAGGCTAAAATTACAAGGGAGAGTTTCAAAGTTCGGAGGAATACTATCCGATCGGCATATACCGGATTGAGCGTAGATGCCGACACCGAAAACGTTCGAATTGTTGTCTGAAGACAAGGAAAGACCAATCGGTATTCATTATTTTACGTCTGTTCTACTTGTGTTCCGATCACCCACCGTATTTGTACTGTTGGATGTAGGCATTCTTTATCTACATACAAACATTTATACAGAAACCCGATGCTTTGCCTATAACCCCCCATTCTTTATCTACTACTATTATTAATGTACAGTATGTATTAGCTTAATAAAGAAATCTATTAGTCGACTTTCAAATTAATAAAATAATTGTAGTTTTATAAATCCTTTGTAACAGCAAATTAATAACTATTAAAAATATTACATAGAAAAATTAATTTTTAATATGCAACAAGATCATTTGTTGCATAATTCGTTGAAACTACTTTGCAGATAAAATGAGTGTTCTTGACATAGTAAATTACAGTGTATGCATGTATTTTGAGTCTTGCCGTCTTTATTTCCGATCAGTTTACGGGCCTGTAAATTGGCCGAAAACATTTATTGTGATTAAAGTTATTGCTGGAAAAGCACGAATGGTGTGTATGTTTTTTTTTTTATAAATTTTATCGTCAAATCTCGGGTTACTATAAAGAATTTTTTTTGAGTT
Source organism: Centruroides sculpturatus (assembly GCF_000671375.1). Lineage (NCBI taxonomy): Eukaryota > Metazoa > Arthropoda > Arachnida > Scorpiones > Buthidae > Centruroides > Centruroides sculpturatus. The sequence continues at coordinate 222,002 of NW_019385108.1, read as the reverse complement.
GGCTACTTTTGGGCTACTTTTTATAAAATGTTTGGCTACCAACACTGAAAACATCTGGCAAGATGCTATACAGGCCCACCAGTGGCCAAACGGTTTCGTTCTCTGAACACTCGGTCATGAGTTTGCGCCTCGCCTGGACGGGCTAGCTACGTGGAGTTTTCCGGGTTTTCTCCACGTCTGTAGTGCCTGAATACTCTTAAAAGATCTCCAGGAAGGCATTATTCCCCGCGTAACGACCATCACACACATATACAACTATATCACATGATCAATTCGTCACACTTTACTACGAGACGATATAGCTTAGAACAGTGTTTCCCAACCTTTCTGGTGCTATGCCCTACCTAAGCCTTTCTAAAATTCTTATGATTCTCTAACATATACAGCGGCTATACGGTTAACTTAAACTATGGACGAGTCCATTTTCGTCATTAACAACTGCCCCCTTAACAATCCAATTGCTCCCCTCCCATGGGTTCCACGTTGAAAAACACTGGCTTAGAACTCACGTCCAACTAGTCGATACAAGACACGAATGCCATATGCTAGTCGTGTGTTAAAGACGTTTCTGTGTTTTCTACGCCCACAGCCAAAGGACAATTGTAACAAGCATTTAAGTGCTAAACATGGTATAGTACTAAGTTTTTGACCAAGGAAAAAACACTCTTTCCTTATGTTTCGTACAGTACATCTCATATTTTGTATTCTGCGATTTTTCCCTGTTTCTAGGACTGCGAGGGAAAAGAAACCAGACAAAAAAAGAACGATAAACATTTAAAAGGAAAATTCAAGAAGCTGATAAAACGATTGAAAACAAGAAAAAAAAAAACATACTTAATACGCAGATAACAGATCTTCCATTCAAGCTTTAGCTAAGCGAAAGGGGTGGAGTTGATGACTATATCCTGTAAATGCGAAGAAATAAGAAAATCATTATTCAAACATGAACGAGATGTTAACGAAATTTCTGCTAATATTTTTTATCGGTTATATCACACTTGATATCACCAATTTAATAGAATCATGCGAAAAATGTTCCAAACAAAAACAACTGATTGAAACTAAGTTTTCTGAAGAAGAATTGAGAAATATAAGAATCCAACTAATTAAACAGCAAATTCTGAAAATGTTAAAAATGTCAGGTCCTCCAAAAGTAAATAAATCATTAATACCTAAAATTATAATCGAAGATTTAATACTATCGAATCCTGATATATCAAATAACGATAGAAGTACGGATGATCAATATGAAAACATTCAGAATATTGTAATCCTTCCTGAAAATAGTAAGTATTTTTTTGTTATGTTTACTATATTTAAATATATATACTGTATATTTATTTTATTTGTCTGTCATGATATATTTGAAATAGGTCAAGAATATATTTAGGAATTAATCATTAGAACAATTATTTTGATTTTGTCCAAATATATTTGTAAATAAAGTTATCATTAAACTATTTTCTTGTTATTCTTTTCTCTAACCTTAATTCTAAAAAATTTCAAGATTAAATAAATAAGAATTAGCTTTATTAACTACTGATTTTTACTATAAACAGATATGAGTGTAATTTAATAATAATAATAATCATTATAAGAATGATTAACAAAACAGTTCTAAGTTCAAGTATTAATTTGCTAAAAGTTTCATTCGTAATTCTACTATATTTATATATAAGTAATTATATGAATAGTATTTTATAATTACGTACTTTTAATTAAATCATTAGTTTATATTATTTCTTATTCTCTCTTATGTGTTAAATCTATTCTGATTCAGCAAAAAACGATGTTTATTCATTGAAAATGCAAGTTAATCATTCAAAATCTTTATCATAATCATACATATAAAATCTAAAAATAAATCAAGGTTATATATATATCATTTATTATATTAAAATTTTTAATATTGTATTTTATTTTTTGCGTGTTTATTTGAATTATTTTAAAATATAAAAAAAGTATTACTATTGAATCTAATGAAAGTATTTTGATTTCAGTTTCAATCCATCATTGTCAGCAAAAAATACCTCTTTCAGCTTGTTTCAGTTTCAATTTTGAGAGAGCCAAAATTTCAAAAGAATCTATTATTTCTGCATATTTGTGGACATTTCGAAATAAACAAGAGCCTAATAATATTACATACAATATATACAATACTGATATTGATTTTTCAGAAAAGAAGAATAAGAAAGTGATGAAATATTATGTGAAAGAGATAAAACCAGGATGGTACAAAAGCGATATCACAGATATTTTACTATACTGTTCGAATTATCGTCAAATTTTCAAAATCGATTGTGATAAATGCAACAATATACCAATATCAATTGATCACGATAAACGACCTTTTCTCGTCATCAATATCGAAGAAAAGAGTACAAAAAGAGTGAAACGAAACATAGATTGCGTTAGTGATTCGATAACTTGCTGTAGAGAAAAATTATATGTATCTTTTCGCGAGATAAACTGGGATAATTGGATAATGCATCCATCTGGTTACATGGCAAATTACTGTAGAGGTAACTGTTTGATGGATGCCGGTCTCATGAGATATCATCATACAACGGTTAAAAGAGATTATTTATTAAAAATGAAACAGAGAAAAATAAATACTAATCTTTCTATGTGTTGTTCGCCTTCAAAATTATCTTCTATATCGATGGTATATTTAAATGAAAATGGTTTAATAATACACGAAAATATGCCTAATATGATTGTAGATACATGCGATTGTATATAAAGATTACAGCAAATTCAATTTTAATCTGTAAACATATCGTATTTAACAATAAATACTTTTTTACATATTAGCAAAAGGTAATAATTTGTAAAATATCTAAAAGGCACAACATGTAAACATTATTATAATATAAAATAATTCAGTTTAATAACGTTTACACATTAATTATATAATGAAATTACTGTACGCTAACTCAGCACATATTTTGTCATAACACTTAAAGTACGTTTAAGCTTATCTTGTTATTCTAATATAGAATATAACCTTGTTTATAATTATAATTTATCATATTAAATAAACACGAATAAAATCTGTTTATAAAATAGCGTATAAATGATGAATATGCAAAGTCAGGGTGACGTCAATTCTACTCACAGCTTAAGACAATTAGTTGCACTGATCTTAGTTTACAGTTGATCCCTCTATAACACTGTTGATTATTCCGTTTTATATGAATTCCATGTTGTACGAGTCACTTAGATTTTACAAATACGTGTGCCGGACTGAAAATGGCTCAC
>NW_019385108.1:202110-212213 GCF_000671375.1 Centruroides sculpturatus | reverse complement strand
CGTTTTGACAGGTGCCCGTCGAATGCAGGTGGTCGCCTAAGCAGTTTTCACTGTATTTTAAATTAAATAAATTAAAAATGTGATTAAAAATTGCATCCCGGCATTGTGATGTTGTCGCAATAAATAATTGTTCGTTCTTTATTAAGTTTTTTCACAAAGAAATTGGTTAAAATTTGTCACCCTTCTTCAATTTATTTCCGGTAAAATCGAATTAATTACTAATTTTTCACGATAAATTTTTAACAACTCAATGTATATCGTAGTTTCCCATTAATTAAGATGCATGAAGAATAGGATCATGAAAGGAGGGGAAATTTTTGAATGAAAATGTTTAATTATGAGCAAACCTTGAATGTTAAAATATTTTATTAAAAACCCGTAAAACGAACAGAATAAGGTTTAAAATTTTATAATGTGTTTCTTTTAACTGTTTAAATCTGAATAACCAGTGATGGATCTACTATAATACTGTACAAGCTTAGGTTTAGGGCCCCTAATTCGGGAGGAACCCTGATAAAGAGAATTTTTATATTATTATTTATTATAAAATAGCAAAAAAACCCTTAATTTTGAGGATAATGTTTTATAAAAATTGTAAATGCTAATAACGAGTAAAATTTTCATTAAGTTTAATCCCTCTCGAGATACAGTGACCAGCTCTACATCCTCACCTACACGACCTTTAACCACCAAAATTTAATCAGGAAAACCGTATGTGGGAGAGTTTACTGTAAGCCGAAACGATAACTATGTCATATGTAAGTTTACTCCTTCTATATTAACAATATAATGATATATAAATAAATACAACGGTGTAAACTACTGTATTCATAATTTAGCCATGATTGTAAGAGTAGCGTTTATAATAATTACATTTTTTATTTGGATAAACAGTGGTATCATTCATACCGAAGAATGTAAAGAATGTAATAATCAACATTTACAAGCTTTACTCTTAAAACAAATAAAGAGCGTACGAATAGAAATGATCAAGAAAAAAATACTGGATCATTTTGGCATCAGTCAGCCTTCAGACGTAAATAATACGACTCTACCAAGTATTATCGTAGACGGTACAATATGGAAAAATAAAAAGGAGGTCGTAATTATCGATAATAAAGAAGATGATTACTATGCAGTTACTGGAGATATTGTGCTTTTTCCTAAAAACGGTAGGAGTTTTTTTTTAGTTTATCTATTAAAAATTTATTATTTATCGAGTGCGGTCTGTCCCTAATATCCTCCCTTACTATCTAGCCACCCTGTATGGGGCTGATAAAAAAGGCTTTCTTTGTTCCCACAGGAGAAAAAGAGTTAAATTTGTTACTGTAGTAAAAATATAAATTTTGTTTTATGCTAATATTGATAACTTTTAATAAATGTTTTCTTTTTCAGTTCTAGTGAACAATACTTTTTCAAGAGTAACATCCGTGGGCCTCAATTTTTCTTTATCTCACAGAAATATTTCTAAGGCAACAATAGTTTCTGCATATTTATGGATGTATTGTAATCAACAAAGGTACAATAACCACACATACACTTTACATGTGGAGTATTTGGACAAGAATGAAAATGCATATGAAAGAACAGAATTGCCAATTGAACATATCTTGCCAGGAAAGTCAGATTGGTATAAAATTGAAATGACTAAAATATGGTCGAATAAATATGATAATCTAATTTTCAAAATCCATTGCGATGCATGTAATCGACAGCCAATAGCAACTCAATACGATAAATGTCCTTTCATCGTCTTTAAAATTGGTAAAACGGTACCTTCCCGTAGAAATAAACGTGCAGTAAAATGTTTTGAAGGCTTGAAAAATTGCTGTGTTCAGGAATTCTACGTTTCCTTTGCCAGTCTCGGTTGGTCTAAATGGATAGTAGATCCACCGGGTGTTACAGCTAATTTTTGTAAAGGTAGTTGTTTAGATGATCCGACTCTTCCAAGATTCCATTATCAAACTATCATTCAAAAGTATTTGGAAGAAAAGAATATGCAGAGTCAGAATAGTAATATTTCTTTATGTTGTTCGCCATCATTATTATCTTCATTAACAGTAACAGTCAGTCATTCAGGAACAATTTCAACCGAAGAAATACCAAATATAATAATAGAAGATTGTGATTGTGTATAGGATTTTAAATTTTCGTTTATTCGGCTTATAATGTATTAAATTAGAACTTTGTGATGAAATATAAAGCGTTATAACATATTTAGGGTATCTCGATGTATTGTATTTGGACCTTATTGTACTTTGACTTAAAAGGTGAATATGGTAAATAATCATTATCAACCAAGTTCGTTCTTATTGTTAAATAAAACTGTAAGTATTCGACGCTTTGTCTTGATTTGTTTATAATTATAATCACAAAATACTGTTTATTTCATTCCTCCATATTTAGTAAAGTTATTTTCCGAGTCTTTCAAAACTTTTTTTTTTTTAAACTCTTTCTACCCTGTGGACACTAAGAGAGCCTCTTTTGTAGCAGGCCCATTATGGGTTCGGTCAGGCCCACAATAGAGCTGCCGAAATATTATAAAATTTTAATAATTTTACTAGCACTTTCAATTCAATGTGATAAGATACGACATTTAGCAGACTTGATGCAAATCATTAACTCGGTAATAAATGTGGTACATAGAATCGCAAAATGTAAAAAGTATCATACCATCGCAGAAAAACTCATTCTATCGACTGCTGTAGATATGGTAAACATTATGATCTGTGAGTCTGCTTGGAAACAGCTTTCAAAAGTTCCTTTGTCCAATAACACTATCAGTAGCAGAATACACACATAGCGAAAAACCTGTAATGTTCAATTATTGAAAAATAGAAAGAAAGAAATTTGGGCTGCAGCTGGATGAGGATACAGATAATAATAATGATGCCCACTTGATTTGCTACGTACAGTTTATAGATAATAATAACATTGTAGAAGGCTTTCTCTTCTGTAAAAGTATCACTACTGGTGCTAAGGCTCACGACTTGTTCGAGATCCTTGTTATTTTTATATCCGAAAATAATTTGGAGTGGACCAAATACATTGATATCTTTACAGATGGTGATCGTTCTATGTCCGGATGTTACAGAGGATTGCAAGCACTTTTTCGAAGCAAAGACCACGATGCACTGTGGACCCATTGCATTATTCACAGGGAAGCACTCGCAACAAAATATCTGAGTCCTGCATTGAACCATAATATGTAGTACATATAGTAAATTTTATAAAAACGACCGTTGAAAGCAAGATTTTTCAAAAAACTATGTGAGGATGTGGGGTCCGAGCACACGTCTTTGTTGTACTACAGCACTTCGAGAAAGTATAAATCATTACCAGGAGAGAGCGATGGCTCTCTGGAGGTAATGTTTTGTCTCGTACGTTTGAATTGGGACAGAAAATATATATTATTCTTAAAGAGGAAGACCACAAGTATGCCGAAAATTTTGTGATTGAAGTTTTTTTGGTAAAACTAGCATACTTATGAGATATTTTTGAAAAGCTGAATGCTCTGAATCTCTCCCTGCAGGGAAACAACATGCATCTTTTAAAGTCGATTGAGAAAATTTCAACTTTTATAAAAAGAAAAATAAAACCATGGAAAAGAAAAATAAATGAAGACGGAGGAAAGGATGTTTCCCCCTTGTTGGAAGTGTTTGACTTCTAATGGAGTTGATTTCTTTCGAGGTATGAACTCTATTTTTGAAGAACATTTATTACAGCTTATTACGTGGTTTGAGAAATATTTGTTTTTGCTGCAGAAGAAGAGAATCTTACTGAGTTGTCTTGTGACAATAGGTTGAAAACAAAATTTAGCAGTATGGAATTAACTGAACTTTGGATATAAGTAAAAGATGAATATCCTTTCTGAGTGGCTTTATTTCATTTGCGACTTCTTATCTGTACGAAGCTGAGTTGGTAGCTGTAATAAAAACTAAGCATTACACGAAAATCAATGTGGAGAATGAAATGAAGGTGGTTGTGTCCAGTTTGATTCAAAGGTTTAAGAAAATGTGCGGTGATCAACAGGCTCGTTCATCCCACTAAAAGTTTGGAAACGACTGCTTTACATGATAAACAAATAAATTAAAATTATTTCCTTATCAATGTCACTGTAGAAATAAATATTTGTTAAGTAATCCGTCATGCCAACGTTTAATTTCTACATTACTTTGACTTTTAAAATAGTTGTTAAAGTTAATTTCATGTTCTACATAAACATATAGATTATCTAAATCTATTTCAAATCTAATTTCATGAGAAAATAACTATAATTTAAATAAAATAAAAAATATAATTTAGCATTAAAATAGATATATCAAGTCTTTCTACGATATAATTTTATGTTATCGAAACTTGGTCTTTCAACATATACGGAAATAATTTAATTTAAACGAAATGCTTTTAATTTAAATTACAGTTATAGAACATTTCAAAATTAGTACAAAACTTTTCTGTTCAGTTAAAATATTCAAAAAGGAAGGACGAAAAGTGGCAAAAAAGAAAGACAAAATGAATGAGGAACATTGTAAGACTTTTCTACTTGGCTTTGCATACGGGGAGATTCTAAAACACGTTTAAAGAATAGAAAAATCCAACAACTATTTGCTTATCTTTTCTGGGAACCTTTGGTGGCGGCATCTTTTGCGATATTTTATTATTAAAAACTTTTCATATTTTTAAAACTATTATAAAATAACAAAATAACAAACAGCTTAATTTTTAGGGCAGGGATGAGTTTTAAAAAAACATTGTAAATGCTAATAACGAGTAAAATCGTTATTAAGTCCGACCCTACTTGAAATACACACGACCCCCATTATCTCCCCACCACTCGACCTTTAACCACCAAAAATTTAACGTTTGTTTGTTTAGTTATGATCTGTCTAGGGAGATACCTTCCGGGAGGTCTTTTTAAGGGAAACTGGCCCCTATTTAGGCGTTGAAGACGTGGAGAAAACCCGGAAAACTCCACGTGGCCAGCGAAACGCAACCGAACTCTCAGTATTCAGGAAACGAAGACCGCTTGGCCACTGGTGGGCCCTCCGAAATTTAACAGAATCAATCCTCCTAATAAACAAACCTCTCTGCAAAATTTCAGAAATTTTTTTTTTATAAAAAACACAGGAACTATTAAGCTTCAAACAGGGTGAACACAATTGTGCTCCCCATAAAAATTCGGATTATTTTTTTTATGTATGTATGGATGTTATATCCATACATACATAAAAAATGTATGTATGGATGTTATATCCATACATACATAAAAAATAATCCTCCAAATTTGCACTTGCCTCCAAAGAAGAGACCATTCTTATACCTATATATGTGGCTAGAGCATTTGACACCAGAGGCAAACTTAAATTTGGCGCCTTTTGGATAAGCCTTTCATTAGTTACAAATTTAGAAAATATAAAATCATTTTGTATTAATATAATACGCGTTCACTGCATGATAAATGGTTGTAGTGAGGTGGGAGTCCATAACCACTCTCAGTCCCTTATAAAAAATTATTGAAAGTAAAATTTAATCACCCTCACCATGTACTGTATTGTATACAATAAGGGCGCTCATCTCCCAATATTTTTAACATTTACTATCCTTCCCACCTCTGAAATTTGATAAACATAACTAAATGTAGAATTTAAATTAATCATGATTTGTGTGTATGTAAATGCACTTTAGTATATAATGGGGATGTCCCCATAATTCCAAATGACAAATCTCTCGAAAACTCCAAGCGAAAAATATGACCAATAAAAGCATTAAAGTATTTCCATTACGAATAATAATTACATAAAAAAAAGTATTGTTAACAATAATCAATTTAATAATTAGAACCGAAACCATTTAAACTTATTGTCGCGTCTAGATTCTCTCAGTTTAACTGGAGAAAATCCACCAAGGATGATTTTTAAAGCGGTGTTTGTTCTTTCCTGTTTTATATTAATAACTGGATACAGTTTTTATTCATTCGTTGTCCGAAGTAAGTACATTATTTCCATATTAATTTTGGATAGAGAAAGGCTTTGACTTATAAATTCTCACCATTAGCTCAACCCGAGTGTGCAAGACTTTTCCAGAGAGGAAGAGTCGGATTTTTAGGTTGCCTTAAGCTTAAAGTAGAAAACCACTTTTCAAAAACATTTTGCTCCGAAGAGAATGATTCGTGGCTGTCTTGCTTGATAACCTACGATTTCAACAAACGAGACTGTAATTTAATAAACGAATTTATGCAAGACTACTTCCCGGATGGTTAGTGATTCCATTTAGGATTTCTAAAGTTACTTCAAGCAGATTAGTTAATTAAATTCAAATTACTTTTCTAGAAAGTACCATTATGCAAAATATATACAACCGTATTTGCTGTAAATCAAAACGGAAATGGGGATTACGAACGTTTTTCGAGTATCTTGGCAATCTTCCCTTTGATATCCAGAAATATAGTCGACACACCATCTCAAAACATATAACTGGATTTATATGCCCAATAATTGGTGGCATACCCTTTAATGGTTATGCATTCTTGGGTGTAATAGCCACCATTTTCATACTGCTAATTGGAAAATTCATCCATCGATGGTGGTGTTGGAAGAAGTCTCAGAAAAGGAAGAGAAAATTATATGCTTATTAATCAGACTTTACAAAATAATGAACTGAACAGAATAATTTAAAATTTATTAAGATATACAATCGTTTAATGTTGAAAGTATTTTTTGAACGTTTACCATTCGAGATTAAACCATCATTTTAACCATAACTACAAATTTTTCTAATCAAGTTTTATCTGTTTATGTAATTGTAATTAATTTTTATACTTATAGTTTTATGTAGGTATGAATGTATTCTAGAGTTAAGGAAGTTCACGCTCTCTAGAATGGACAATTGCTGTCCAAACTCCGGGTAGAGTAGACACATCTATTTAGCATTTTGCTACTTTCCTTACAAGCTCGTACGAACAGCAATCGAGCAGATCGAGCTTGCTGCAGCAATCGTGTTTGTGTATTGGTAAATAAATACAGAGGGTTGATCGCGTTACATAATGCCGAATTAAGAGGCCTATAAAGTAACGTAAATGCCATAGCGCCAGTTTTGATTATGCTCGATATGATGACCATGTTGTGAAACTATAGGCCTACATCGAAGTTTCCACTGTAGACGATTTCTTTGAAGAACATTCATGTCCAAACGGTCCCGTTCCTTCTTATACAGGCTTTCCATAAGCCTGCCGTTGTTTTTGGACGACGGCTTCCCAGAACTCGTTTCAATAGACCAAACGCACAGTAGTCCACTGGAGTCGCGTCGGGCGACTTCACGGGAATGTCATCGAAAGGGATGGTATAGATTCCCGTTTCCTGTTCCAATACATGGATGAAATCTCGAGTCGATTTGGAAGTATGACTGGAAGCTTTGTCTTGATGCACCTATACCTACATTTGTTCGGTCATTTCCGTACAAAGTAGGGATCTCTTTAAAGTACAGTAGACCCCCCTATAACGCGAAAATACGTTCCTCGTTATACGAATTTCGCGTTGTTGGAATCCTTGGGCTGTGATTGGCTCACGTATTTGACACGTGTGAAGTTTACGGACTACGGCTGTTTGAAAGGTTTTCTTCCATAAAATTAATCGATTCTAGACTAATTCGACTTAACATTTCCAAAATACGTATATTTTTTTTTTTGGAAATAATCCGTATAAACTACGCTATAAACAAAAAATTATAGGATTACTTACCAAGTGTGCACCATTCGACATTGCCGTTGCTCAAGCTTGTTTTCGTCGCGGAACAGCTCAGCAATCAATCAATCAATCAATCAATTTTTATTTACATATGTACAAAGTACATCCCCAATACCGCATAGCACAATTGGAGTTGATGATGGAGTACAGGACAATGGAAAATGGTACAGAACATGTAATTGCCAAAATACAATATAAAATTAAATACACAGTAAGTACACAGAAACAAGATGATAGATTATGCAGTTGATGGAGTGAAACCGTGAACAGGTGTGATCCTCTGGTATGTATTTATCAGTTTTATGTAAAGTTCATATAGTTCTTTGCTGTTGAGGAGAGTATGATGATTACAGGGCCAGGTGATGTTAGCTGGAAGGCTTGTAATAATGAAAGTCCTTTCCCTGAGGAGCATAGGACAGTCAAAAACATAGTGGTCACTCCCATCTCGGACACCACAGTAAGAACACAGGTTGTTGTCCTGGAAGCCAAAGCGATTGAGGTAGCTGTTGAAGCGGCCGTGGTTGGTCAAGAATTGGGTTAGGTTATGACTGGGATTTAGCCAAGTTAGGTCATTCCTGTGCTTGATGTTGGGAAGGTAGGCATGGGTGGTAACATTATGATCTCTGTCCCAGGCAGTTTGCCAGTTGATTTGCAGCTCTTCCCAGAGGGTTTTGCAAACATGTGAGAAGGGAATCGCTTTGTACTGTATAGGAAGACTGTCTTCAGTGGTGGCTTCCTTAGCCAATGTGTCTGCCCGTTCATTTCCTTTGGTGCCTTGGTGTGCCCTTGTCCAGGTCAGATAATAATTATTACTTGAACGAAGGAGTATTTTCTTAATTTTGTTGGCAGTTGGGTGGGTGTTGTTGTTCCTGATGATCTGAATGGCAGCAGTGCTGTCTGTAATAATGTGGATGTCAGTGTGATTGTGGAGCTCTGAGCTCCAAGTAAAAGCCTCGAGGATTGCGAGAAGTTCGGCTTGAATAACGCTGCAATGGTTTGCCAGCCTGCATTTCTTGTGGTAAGATTCCACACTGTTAGTGTATACAACAAAGCTGCAGCCTACCCTGTCGTCAGCCTTAGATCCGTCAGTATAGATAGTAATAGCTGAATGAGGAATGTCGTCGTTGAGGTTAATTATTTGGCTAGGATCAATAGTCTGAGAGTACGGGATGTGTTGCTCAATGTCCATGGGATTTATACAGTTGGAGTTGATGGTGATTTCTTCTTTGTGCTTAATTTTCCATTTCTTAGTACAGAGAGTAATATACAGATCGATGGGTGGTTTTCTTGTGATGACCTGGAGGCTGCTAGTGGGGGCTGTAGAGTAGGCTTTTGCAATGTAGAGAAGTGCCCGCCGCTGAGCAGAAAGAAGTCTGCGTTTATTATGGGAATGGTGGATAGCGTGGCCCCAGGTGCCGCTCGCATAGGTAATGATTGGTATAAAAATCATGTCGTATATCAAGTTCATAGCAGTGGAGTTAAGCCCCCAGCTGGACTTAGCAATCTTGCCGAATGAATGAAAAATGAGTCCAGTATGTTTAGTTATATGCTGAATGTGGGGGACCCAGGACAGTTTGTGGTCCAGAAGGACTCCCAGGTATTTAATTGTTTTTGTAATCTTAATGCTGCTACCATCCATCTTGATAGTCGGAACACGCTTGTAAAGATGTGGCTTACCAGGCCTGCTAAATACGATGCCATTAGTCTTGTCTGAATTAAAATGTAGTTTATAGTCCTTGCCCCATTGGACAACTTTATTTAATATGGCGGTGCCTCTCTGTTCAAGCTCGATCTTGGATTTTCCACCAAGAAGTAGAAAGGCATCGTCAGCGTAAGCGAAAGAGCAGTGCTGGCCAAAGTCCTGGTTTAGAAATTCATTGAAAAGAACATTCCACAGCAGTGGGCCTAGCGCAGAGCCCTGAGGGCAGCCCCTGCTGACCTTTCTCTCGAACTGTAGGCTTCCTGAATGTATTGTGGCAGTCCTATCACAGAGGTAGTCTTTGACAATGCTGCACAAACCGCGGCCGCGATTTCTGATGTTATTTTTCTGCGAAAACTTCGCTGAACTTTGGAGACATCATTAATATAAATAATTTTTATCGCCGTTGAATCAGAAATGTTTCTTTCACAAGAAATGTATAAAATTAGTGCTGTATTAGACTTACGGTACCTAATTTACATACTGTGCAGACGATAATAAACTCAACTTACTAGCCTAAAATCTCCGTAGCATGTTGCCAGGCGGCAGAAAGCATATATATAATTATAATAAAGTTACAATAAATTAAGTTAATATATAATTATATATACAGTACCTAATTTATATATAATTAATATATAATTATATGTACAGTACCT
>NW_019385108.1:198024-200145 GCF_000671375.1 Centruroides sculpturatus | reverse complement strand
CTAATTTATATATAATACTAAACAGACGATAGCAAACTCAATTTAGCTGCTCCGTAGCGTGGCGCAGGGTCGGAGGAAAGTAGTTCGGCTGCTCATCCACTATTGATCCAGACTCTATCAATCTTGTCGCGAAACGATGTTATAGGAGGTACGTTATACGAAAGTTGCTACAATTTTTTCGCTACGTTATAGGAATTGTCGTTATAGGAACGTACGTTATAGGAATTGTCGTTATAGGAACGTACGTTATAGGGGGGTCGACTGTACCTTCATGCTATAAGAGAACAATAGACTATAAGAACAACTTTAATATGGTCAATATGGCTTTTATAGTAATACATTTTCGGGTTTCACCTTACATATGGACTACCTCCTTTTTTCTTATATTGTAAAATACGTGTGGTTTTCGAGATTGCTACAGAAGCACACGGGTCGTTTTTCGAGTGGGTTTCTTGGATATTTTTGGTGAACTCGTGGATAGTGAAAATTTTTTGGGGGAAAACCCATGTTTTTTCTCGTGCTACGAGCACCAGATTTTGCTGGTGGGTGTCAGCTCAGCTCGTGGAAAACACGAATATATCTCGTAAATTTATCTACAGTACATGCATATATATATCACGTACTGTAATATGCATGTACTGTAATATATGCATGTACTATAAATAGGTGATATATATCACCTAAATAGGAGTCAATTTCACAAGAGAAGTCCTTCTCAAGAAAGGTCTTTCACAAGATTTGTGAAAGACCTTGTCCACTCATTGTGTTGTGACATTGCATTAAATTAAACCACACTAAAACAACTGCTCTCAACCGGTCTGTGTAGATATCATCTATCCATCTATTCTTGCTAATAATATAAATCATAGGAATTCCCTTAATTATTCTAGAAATATTCTTATCATAAGGTTTAACCAGTTACTATTTGAGATAACATCAGTATGAATTTTTTTTATACTGATGTTATCTCGTTTGCCTTGGAAGTGGTTAATAAAGTAGATATTTTTATTTAAGAAGGAAATAATGACTCAAAAAATTATAAAATAATTGAAAAGTTTTCTGATTTCCTTTCGAATATTTAATTAAAGTTTCTTTACGAATTCTACAAAGTAAAAGTTTTAAATATCGTTTCATACAATTTACTCAAAATAATTCATTAAAACTAGATAAAAAAAAATATAGCAACTAGTTGCTTAACTTTCCCCGGCGACATTTGGTGGTTCCATCTGTTATCACATTTTATTATTAAAAAACTTGTTATATTTTTAACTATTATAAAATGGCAAGAAAAACTTAATTTTCAGGGCAGAGATGAGTTTTTATAAAACATTGTAAATGCTAACAACGAATAAAATTCGTTATTAGCCAAGGTCTATATAAGAAGGTCAGGACACGCGTGACCTACTTCTTGAACCGTCATTTTGGGGTTTTTTGAGTCGCATGTTTTAAGCAAACTTGTACGAGCATTCAGTTTTATACGATATTAATTAAACTAAAATTGCACAAATCCAGTGATTTCCAGTCAAAAATATAATAATAATTTCGGATGATTATGCAACTCCAATTTTATGTAACATTTTCATCAAATAGTTTAAAAGAAACAGCCATCCATATGATTTGCTGTGGTGATTGAAACTAATTAAATAGGTGTTAAAACGGATGCAATTACGTATATAGGGACTTCGTAAAGTGATGCAATAAAATAAAAAAAAATTTAAAGTATAATAAAGAATATAATAATATAATATAAATTTATAATTATTTCTTTAAAGCATGAAATTCAATAGTATTATTAATAAACGTTGTTATCCAACTTCACTGCCTGTAACCGGTGTTCTTCTTCTCCAATGCAGAGGACTTTGCAAACGTTTTCGAACCTAATGTGGTTCTTCTTCAGGCGCTATGGAATTCCCTATATGAATTCGAATTTCCAGAATTAACTGTTGTTTTGGAAAATTTTTTGGAACGTTGTCACGTGTGACTGATGGCGTCATTGTAGACTTGCGCATTATCCGTATGTTGTTACTTTAGAGTTTTATTGAGGAAGGCTTCCCATGCTGTTGATATCTTCATTTCTTGTTTGAAGTTAATGCAGTGCTTATTCCTGAGGGATGATCCGCT
>NW_019385108.1:185995-197595 GCF_000671375.1 Centruroides sculpturatus | reverse complement strand
TTTATTTTACAGGTTTAAAATACAATATGGTCATATTAAAACAGTTATATGTTTAATTATTTTATCATTAGATAGAAAAATGATATATTTATAAATGATATGAAAATATCATTTATAAATTTCCATGTATGGTTTGTTCATGGACACGAAGAATATCCACTCGTTTAAACCACTTGTTACAAACTGTACACATATAAACTCTTTGAACTGCATCGCGAACCATCCGTTGATGTCTACGCTACATTTTGCTTTGCTCCGCTTATTTGCAGGAAATCTAAATAATCGAACGTCTGTAGATTTACTTTTATAATTTGGTGCCACACAATAACCCATTGTTTAAAGGTTTGAGTACTTATATACGTAGTAATAGTCGACTCACGCAGGAACTACGAGTGGAGTGTAGTCTATCGATAAGTCCCAAAATGGCCTCTGCCGCATAGAATCACGGGAGCGTGTCCTGACCTTCTTATATAGACCTTGTTATTAGCATATTCGATTCTACAGGAAATACACACTATTGTACTTTCTTTATCTTCCTTTGTTTGTTATGGCAACGTTACACTTGGGCGATCTGCCTAGGGGATGCCTTCCGGGAGGTCTTTTTAAGGGAAATTTGTCCCTATTTAGGTGTTACAGACGTGGAGAAAACTCTGAAGACTTTATGTCCGAGCTAGGCGCGAACCCACGATCGAAAATCCCATGCAAAATTTCAGAAATTTTCGACAAAAAGCACAGGAGTCATTAAGATTCAAACAGGATAAACAAAATCGTGTTTACCCTCACACACACACTTACATACAGAAATTACTCCCGAACTAGATTATTCAAATTTATTTTTTCAACTATTTTTTACTGAAATAATCTAATGAGAGAAATAGAAAATGTCGAATCAACTTAATTCTAATTTAAAACTCTAATTTTTAAGTCATTTAAACCAATGATTAATTCATTTTAATAAATTCTAATTTCCTTATAATCATTCTTAAATCTTAAATTTGCAATGGCTGGAATGTATAAAAAGACTCGTGACATTTTCAAGGGCATTCTAAATAATGCAATCATTATTTTTAACAAAAAACATTTAAAATATCAAATGATACACTCATTTTAAAGAAAAATATTTTAAATAAATAACTTTTCCTGTTATGTCCACAAAATTTTTTCTTTTTGAACTCGTTCTATTGTCTAATCAACAATCTTTTTATACTGTATCAAGTGTTTGTTACACTCAAAACAATTTTTAAAATGTCAAATATATTACGAGAATATATATTTAATAATATGATATTTTTACCACATTTTCCTCATTCAATTACAATATTTTTGTTTCAGGCCCATTTACGCCAAGCATGGCTGCACCTATTTTATTATGTTTTATCTTTGTTGTTCATCTTATATTGCCGAGAAATTTGTTAAATCAACCTTTTCGCTGTAATAATAGTATAGACAGCAAGAAAATTTGTATCCTTTTACATTTATCAAATAATATGTAGTCAGATAAATGATTTCTTATAGTGCATGTTTACGTATAGTTTACACATTAATTTTCTATAGTTTTCCTAGAAATACTTCCAGGAAGTTTCATGACGCTCATTTGGCCACTGGCCACATAGGATATGACAGAATGTTGAAAGAACTTTCATTCAAATACAAGAACGTTACTCGTCTTGATACTGAACTGTACCTTTGTGAGCCATGCCAGAGAAAGCAAAAAGGCATTTTAGAAAGTGTTGTTGCGAAGCCTATGGTTTTTTCTGAATTTAATTCCCGTTGTCGATCTCATTGATTTTCAATCCCAACCTGACAGGGAATACAAATTTATAATGGTGTACCAAGATCATCTCACTAAATTCGTGGTTCTCAAGGCTCTGACTTCAAAGAGAGCGGAAGAAGTAGCCTACAATCTCGTTGCTTGGGGCATCTCCATTCTACGTCTGATAACGGGACAGTTCCGGTCAAAGCTGAAATCTGGTAAGCCTAGTTTTTAAGTAACTTTATTAAGCTACATGAAAGATTTATGAAGGTCACAAGGCTGTTCTTTACATTCATTTCTTTTTGTAAAACCAGATTTTTCTATATTTCTCACAAACAGTTTATGCAACCAGCACATTTTACTTGTTTTGCTAATGAGGAAACATTTCCTGCTATGCATTCCACATATTCATAACATAATAATAGTGAGGAATATGGATATTCAAAAATAGTGTGGTGATCAAAATGCAACATTCCAGTCAAAGCCTATGGGAGTTTGAGTGGAATGATGCATTTCAATCACGGCTATGAAGACTGCAGGTCTTTCAGTCAGACAATAGGCCTAATATATTTTGATTCTTCCGCTGTCATCTGAAATTTGCTGAACATGTTAGATCAATCTCAGTGCCATAACAATGAAGGGGGCTATGAAGTGGCTAAGACCCCTCATACTGCAGCAGTGCTGCAGTATGCTGCATATAATAATATATGCTGCATCGTATATGCTGTATACAGTATATAAGATGCAGCTCGTATATACTGTATACAGTATATACAGTATGCTGCATGCTGCATCGAGAGTGCATATGCAGCATACTGTATATACTGTAATATCCGCAACTTGGAAGAGTCAATAAGAGCCAATATCAAATGCATTGACTAACTTCCCTAATATTTTATTTCTGGCTACCAGGCTGATCAATCTGTGCAACCAAGCATTTTCTATAAGCTATGGAATTATTACGGTTATACTCGTTTACGAATAGAGGAAAAAGAAGTTCTAGATGAACCTATCTTATACCTCTTGTCAGCAGAAATGATAAAATTGATGATTCTGTCCTTTGCCAAACCTTTCACAGTCAAAAGAACCAAAATGGCCAATGGCATTTTTATCTTTTATCTCTTTTTATCTTTGGCTTTGGCCACTCTATCTATTCTATATCGTTGGCACAATGCCTTTTTATCATATCCAACGTGGGTTTGAGTATGCCCACAATGGAAGCGGCTATAAAATCCTAAAATAGACTAAGTTATAATACAAAATGATATATTTGTATATAATAAATTATAGATTGTTTGACATGTAATAAATCATAAAAATAATTAAATTATTTGTAAATCAGGAAAAAAAATTAAAACTATAATAATATAAAAGTTAATTAACGATATTAATAAACTGAAATTATTGTGAAAATGTCACATCAAGTCAACACATTAGAACCTTTTTATATCCCAGTAAGAACAAAGAATTATTATTAAGGAATGTAATTATAAAATACATTTTATTAATATTTAATTATTAAAAGACTTTTACGAAATATAATGATTATGAACTTAATAATTCCCTTTCCTCGTTCATTTTATTTTACAGGATAAATCGAATAAATTATTTTAATTAAATTGTCAAATTTAGGTTCATATATATATTGCAAACTGAAATGATGCTTGTCACGTGTACTGTGTAACACGTCCTGTTTTGATATTATATCAAATATTTTCATTACAGATTTTATGCTCGAGTGAACTTTAAGCCAGGGATGTGCATGACCTTCTATTGTATATCCTCAACGAACAATTCATGATTACCCAAGAATAAAGACAATAGAAATATTTAAAAAAACTTCGAAAATCCTTTAAGGAAACAAATGTATATTTTAACAAACAAATACTATATTTACATTAAATAAAATTCCTTTTTTTATACCAATTAAACTATAAGTCAATTGTATTAAAACACTTTAAAACGAAGTTTTCACTTTATATAAAAAAATATACACATGTATTCAATTATAATTAGTATTTTTATCAATTAAATTCGACGATAAATTAATTAATTAATAAGAAAATATATTTTTTTTTTTTGGTTGGGAATTTCCTTTAAGTTACAGCGTGTTCCAATCACGTTCTGTAATATTTTGTGACGTACTACACTTGTCACGTGTACTGTGTAACACTTGTAAAATGAGTTTTGTATTGTAAAGTTCGGAACGGATAAGTCTTTATCTGTTTTAACGTATATTAAAAGAAAATGTCGCAAGTTTTAAGCAAAATGATGTTGAGGAATTCTGGTGTGGTTGGTGTTTCTCTATTACTTGCATATTGGATGTCAAGGGCAAGTTTAAAACTCAGGGAAAAAAGGTAAATAAAAAATATTATCTTATCTCCTTTAAAATCTTTTAAAATCCAGTTTTCTGCAAGGAAATGATTCAATATTACTGAAATTAATAATAAATATATTATTGGCAATATTTGGAATTTATACATTATTCATTAATCTATATATATATATATATATATTTTTATATAAACAATTAGAAAGGAACTTCATATTATATTCCTTATTATCATTTATTGTATTATAGAATTGTGATGCAAAATTGCACCTAGTACCTAGGTAAACTTCTAGGTAAAATAATAATACATAATAATGGGATGTATATTACAAATATGAAATAGACATTCACTGTAGAATAAATGAAGAAACTAAATAATATACTGTACTTGTAGAATTGTTTTCTTTATAATTATGTATGGAATAGAAAATAAATTAAATTTAAAATTTTACACCGATTTTAAATAATGAAGTTTGTTGTGTAATAAAACTATGATTCTAGAACACTGCTTTACCTAGTTTATCTTTCGGTATTATAGACTAAGTTTAATAATAATATAATAATAAGTTAAGAATACAAATTAGAAATTAACGTGCTTAAAAATTTTATTCATCGTTTTTTATTTCTTTTAATATTATTTTTAGAATCTTTTAGATAAAATTAATAATTTTATTATTTAAGCAATTAAAATAATATATATATATATATGTGTGTGTGTTTGTGTTTGTGTATAAAATAGGTCAAAGATATTTATCATTTTTGTGTTTATAAACATGAAAATTAGGCTACTTTAAATATTTATTTGAAAAGTATGTGGACAATTTCTTCAAATAAGATTTTCTTAAATTTTTAACATTATAACAATTATAGTCCAAATAACAACACAATATATAATGTATTTAAACTGAATTTATAAACTGCTGAGTTAAATATTAAGATTAATTTTGTAAATATCAAAAGTTCTACTAAAAATATTGTATTGATTTCAGATGAACTAATGTTTAACAGAATGTAATTACAACACATTAGTTCATCTCAAGTCAGTACAATATTTGATTTAATATGTAAATGTACATTAATCAATGTACAGTCTGGATATAACTGCTAATACTATGGATGAAAACTTTTGGATAATAATTATATACACACATACTTGTTGTGTATAAGTTCATTTGTCAAATTTAAATATTTTTCCAATACTTATTTGATTTTTTTCTTAGATTATTTATTTATTCAGGTAAGTGGGTCTGGGCCTCCTGGATCCTTTTCTGTTCATGTTACTGTCAAAGGATATTTAAAAGTACTCAAATTGATATTGTAATTTAAGCAAGACTTTATTTTCTATTAAATGTACTCTACTGGTTAGAGACCATCTGTNTTTTAATTTATATATATATATATATGTGTGTGTGTTTGTGTTTGTGTATAAAATAGGTCAAAGATATTTATCATTTTTGTGTTTATAAACATGAAAATTAGGCTACTTTAAATATTTATTTGAAAAGTATGTGGACAATTTCTTCAAATAAGATTTTCTTAAATTTTTAACATTATAACAATTATAGTCCAAATAACAACACAATATATAATGTATTTAAACTGAATTTATAAACTGCTGAGTTAAATATTAAGATTAATTTTGTAAATATCAAAAGTTCTACTAAAAATATTGTATTGATTTCAGATGAACTAATGTTTAACAGAATGTAATTACAACACATTAGTTCATCTCAAGTCAGTACAATATTTGATTTAATATGTAAATGTACATTAATCAATGTACAGTCTGGATATAACTGCTAATACTATGGATGAAAACTTTTGGATAATAATTATATACACACATACTTGTTGTGTATAAGTTCATTTGTCAAATTTAAATATTTTTCCAATACTTATTTGATTTTTTTCTTAGATTATTTATTTATTCAGGTAAGTGGGTCTGGGCCTCCTGGATCCTTTTCTGTTCATGTTACTGTCAAAGGATATTTAAAAGTACTCAAATTGATATTGTAATTTAAGCAAGACTTTATTTTCTATTAAATGTACTCTACTGGTTAGAGACCATCTGTATGTAAATAAAAATTTAAAAAGAAAAATTTAGGAGACACCTTTGAAATGTTTTGCTCCAAATTTTCCTTTACATTCCTTTTTGTAAGGTTACACACTCTAAAAGAAGTCATTCTTTTTTAAATCTCTCAGTTGCTTTCCACTTGAGAAGAATCTAATAAATAGTAGCACAACTGAAGTGTAACCCTATGGCAGGGGGTGACGAATCTTTTTGCGCTTGCATGATATATAGTAAGCATACTTAGCTTTAAAGATGTTTGTGTGCGCCAAAGTTTTAAACTTTGAATAACAATATATAAACAAATTAAATGAATATGTTTTAATTAGAATAAATGTAAAAAAGCTGATTGGAAAAAGGATGATCAGGTGATAAACCAAAAAGATGATTGAAAAAGACAGATGATAAATCGAAATACAGTCAACCCCCCCTCTATAACACTGTTGATTATTCCGTTTTATATGAATTCCATGTTATACGAGTCATTTAGATTTTACAAATATGTGAGCCGTTCATAGCCCAGTACACGTATTTGTATAATCTAAGTGACTCTTATAACATGGAATTCATATAAAATGGAATAATCAACAGTGTTATAGGGGGGTCGACTGTAATATGATACATTATGTGCCACTTTGGACACACTTACCATAGGTTTGCCTCTATGGTATTAACAACATATTTTAAAGCAGGAGTCTCCAACCTACAGTACCAAAAGCATATTTATCTTACCCATGTAGCTTGTTTTCACTAATACATTAGTTCAGAGCACTTAAATTTTTGAAAAGTCAACTAGAATTAATAGACCTTGCTACAAATGATTTTTGTAAAAACTTGTTTACAGAAGGAGGTGGTTAAATTTTTGGAAATCTCTGCCAGAAGAGAATTTTAAGTCTTAAAATATTTGTACAGAGACTATTTATTTCTGCTTCTATGTATCTTTGCAAACACACCTTTTTAAAAATGAAATACATAATATCAAACTATTGAACATTGTTCTCCAATAAATATATAAAGGAGATTTTAATATAGGGTAGCATAGAATTTATCCCAGTTTTGATGACATTCTTTAAAAAAATTAGTTGCAAATTTTATATTGATTTACATCTGCTGTTATTCAGGAAAAAAAATCTTAATTTTAATATCTGAATATACCTTCTGTACCTGTCCTTCAGATTTGTTTTTAAAACTTACATGCTCTCCTTAGAAAAAGGTTGGAGATTTCTGTTATAAATAACTGTTTCACAAACTAGTTGAAATGGCAGAGACTTAGAATATTTTTCCAGTTTACTAAAGATTAATACCATTTTTTTCTAAATTACTGTATTATTAAGTTCATTTAGTATTATTGAATTATTATGTTGGATACCCACATAGGCTAACAGTTGCATCATATTTAGGTTCATATATATATTGCAAACTGAAATGATGTAATTACCAGTCATGTTTTTAAACACTCGCAGACATCTTCCTACTGGTTCCAGGAGGTGAGTTATTGGAAAAAACAGTATGGAAGATGTCTGTGAGTGTTTATATTATCTTTTAGCTCATATGTTGTTTTAAGTTATGGTCTTTTTGTACATATGAGCATGCTCTTGTAGATGAGGCAAAATCAGCACTATATTCCATGAATTTTCTAAAAAACTTTTATAAGATTGAAAGCAACTTTTTATTGTGGCTTTTAAAATTTTTAATAATAGTTACCACATAGAAAGTTACTGAATAGTTACTGTTCAGTACATTTATTGGGTTGGCCAAAAAGTTCATTTTGTTTTTTCCATAAGATAGCTCTAGTAGCATTTAGTTGTTTTTAACTTCATTCAAAGTAATTTTGTTAGATTGTATTATGACAACTGTCATATCAGTGTGAATTTTAAGAGAATTTTATCAAAACTGGTAAATTTCTGTTTTGCTATTTTAGTATTGAAGATGGAAGAAAGCAAGCAACATTTTTGGCATATTATGCTTTATTATTTCAAGATTTATAAAAATGCAACTAAAACACAAAAGAAGGTGCAGTGACCTGTCAAATGTGTCAAAAGTGGTTTGTGAAGTTTTGTGCTGGAGGTTTCTCACTGGATGATGCTCCACGGTCAGGTAGACCAGTTGAAGTTGCTAGTGATCAAATTGACATTAATTGAGAACAATCAACATTATATCACATGGAGATTGCCAACATACTGAAAATATCCAAATCGAGCATTGAAAATCATTTACACTGGCTTGGTTATGTTAATTACTTTGATTTATTTGGATCCACATGAGTTAATAAGTGAAAAAACCATTTTGACTGTACTCCAACACCCCTAATTCAATCAAAACTTCTTCCAAAACTTCAGACTATGAGGCGTTAAATATAATTAAAAATATTTTAATCTTGCGAGTGCTTTCGACGTAAATATGCACGTCNTTAATTGAGAACAATCAACATTATATCACATGGAGATTGCCAACATACTGAAAATATCCAAATCAAGCATTGAAAATCATTTACACTGGCTTGGTTATGTTAATTACTTTGATTTATTTGGATCCACATGAGTTAATAAGTGAAAAAACCATTTTGACTGTACTCCAACACCCCTAATTCAATCAAAACTTCTTCCAAAACTTCAGACTATGAGGCGTTAAATATAATTAAAAATATTTTAATCTTGCGAGTGCTTTCGACGTAAATATGCACGTCATCTTGAGACAATTCAAAATCGATTCAATTTTGAATTGCCTGAAGACGACGTGCATATTTACGTCGAAAGCGCTCGCAAGATTAAAATATTTTAAATTATATTTAACGCCTCATAGTCTGAAGTTTTGGAAGAAGTTTTGATTGAGATAACTGTTGGCGTGACATCCATCCCCAGTACTTAATACCCCTAATTCATTTTTCCTTGTTGAGAAAAGCTTGGAAATATTCTTAGAAAAACTTTTCTATGAAATTCACACTTTACGTCCTTATTGTATATCGTTCTCCACATTTTGAGATCATTAAATGCAATGTTTCTTCTTAATCATTTTAAAAGAGGAATGGGAAAGGTTGTCAGTGAACCCAAACCTTTGTCTATGGCCACTGTTCAGAACACTGC
Source organism: Centruroides sculpturatus (assembly GCF_000671375.1). NCBI lineage: Eukaryota > Metazoa > Arthropoda > Arachnida > Scorpiones > Buthidae > Centruroides > Centruroides sculpturatus. The sequence goes on along the minus strand of NW_019385108.1, from coordinate 188,359 downwards.
CACCAGTTCCTCTGCTGCTTGCGTACTTCTTTTCTCCCTCCCAGATTTATTTGGAAACCACTGGTCTATAGCATTTTGTATGGGCAAAGTGCAATTTTGTGGTGCAATATCTGCAAAATAGCTAAAATGTGCCAAAAAAGACCCATATAACTGTAATCAGTGCAACAAAATTGTGCAAGAAGTAATTTTCTCAGTTTTTTTTAGCTTAGGAATATAGTCTAGTTTAGTTTTGGAACCTAAATGTTCACAAATTTCAAGGGCTTTGCCCTGCTTAAAAAAGTACCAAGGCAGCACATTGGTAAATTTGTTTTTTTTTTTTTTTGGTGCCATTTTTTGATGATGTTCGTAATGTTTATCTTTCATAATGGTTTTGCTTATGATTACTTTAATGTTTTTAATGAGGAAAAACATGTAATTCTAGTTAAGTTTAGACTCCTAAAGATTGTTAAGTAATATTTTCTCTGTATAGTTTTAATATGAATGTGTTAAATATATCTCAAAGGTTTGTTTATTTCTAGTCTTTTCTTGTAGAGAAAAATCAATAATTTTAAACACTCTTAGGATATTTCTCCAATTTTTGATTTAATTTCAAATTTTTACAAATTTTGTTATTTAGGAGACAAGTTTCAAATTACCATATCTCTAAATACATATGTATATACATATATTTAAGATGATTGAAAAAGACAGATGATAAATCGAAATACAGTCAACCCCCCCTCTATAACACTGTTGATTATTCCGTTTTATATGAATTCCATGTTATACGAGTCATTTAGATTTTACAAATATGTGAGCCGTTCATAGCCCAGTACACGTATTTGTATAATCTAAGTGACTCTTATAACATGGAATTCATATAAAATGGAATAATCAACAGTGTTATAGGGGGGTCGACTGTAATATGATACATTATGTGCCACTTTGGACACACTTACCATAGGTTTGCCTCTATGGTATTAACAACATATTTTAAAGCAGGAGTCTCCAACCTACAGTACCAAAAGCATATTTATCTTACCCATGTAGCTTGTTTTCACTAATACATTAGTTCAGAGCACTTAAATTTTTGAAAAGTCAACTAGAATTAATAGACCTTGCTACAAATGATTTTTGTAAAAACTTGTTTACAGAAGGAGGTTATTNATGAATATATATATATATATATATATATATAAAGTTTACATTGAATAAAAGTAATTTTTAAAAAATTTTATATATATTTCATATGTAATCATTTAAACTTATTTAAGTAAAATTTGTGTAATCGTTATTATATTGATTACACAAATTTAGATTTCTATGAATTTCTATGAGTAATATTACTCATAGAAATTCATTTCTTTGCAATTTTTTTAAAACATCATGCTTACTTGTTAGAGCAAGAATCTTAGAAAATATTCATATGTAATTGTTAATGGAGTATAATTTTTTAAAAATAAATCTGAAAATATATTTTAAAGAAAATATATTAAGTATAATAAAAAAAAATTTATTTGATTTTTCAGATTTAAAAAAAATATTGTTCTAAATTCAAATCAATTTGTATCATAACTATTTTTATAAGAATATTTTTTTAAAGAAAATTTATTAACATTGCATTATCTTTTTGGTATTGTATTCAAAATAATCATTTTAAAAATATCTTTGGATTAAGTTTTAAAAACTTAATACTAATATTTGAAATAGCTGAATTTGCATTTTTTAAATTATGTCTGATATTTAATAAGTGATATTTCATAGTTTTCCTACACTGATTACAAAAATAACCTGTTTTCCATTACATAATGAATTACAAAATTTTTCAAGTTTATTTTATATATTTCGGTGTTTCTGATATAGTTGTAATACAAATAAATATATGAATAAAATGTAATACAAATAAATAATATATTAATATAAATGATTTGATTTCTTATGTTACTATTTCATTCAGTCTATTTTGTTAGTATAATAACTTCTGTTTAATTTTGAAAATAACTTATTTATTTCTTTTTTATGTACTAATAAAATTTGTTATTGAATAGTCTTTTATATGATTTGATAACAAACTTTATAGATGATTGATATTCAAATTTTATATCAAAGAATATGTTGCAATTAGCAATCTAAATATATAAAACTAGCTGTTACCCGCGACTTCGTCCGCGGAGGTTTTGCAAGCAAACTCCATTTACATTCAATATTTCAATAACCATAGTAATCGTTAGGTCTATATAACACCTACCGCTGAAGAGAATTGCCGAGAATCAAACGAACTATTTTCAATTTGATCAATTTTCTGGAACGTTTACAATCGTTCTATAATCGAACCAATACGCAATAACAAATTCGAATTTAAAACGGTTCGAACATTTTTAAAAT
>NW_019385108.1:46475-184996 GCF_000671375.1 Centruroides sculpturatus | reverse complement strand
CCTTAAGGCTGGTATACACGGTAAGGAAATCCTTTGAGGATTAACCGTGATTTTTTTTTCTATCTATCCATTTTTAAATAAAAATAATTCTTTATACGCTGGGAGATATTTTAATAAGTTTTGTAAATTACTATGTTCGATCCAGCCAGTTATATCCGAGTTTTTTTCGTCTGTTAAGCACATCCTTTGAGGATTTCCTTACCGTGTATACCAGCCTTTAGTGTGCATTGCCATGGTGTACCCTACTAAAACACAGATAAAAACAAAAAATCGCATCTAAAATAGTACAGTAGAAGCCGTTTTTCCGGTTAACCCTTAATGCTCTCCCTCTTCCCCCCACTTGGGAATTTCGAAAAATCCCTTCTTAGTGTGCGTTTTCATGACGTACCTTAACTATGTACCAAATTTCACTTCTCTAGGTCCAGCGGTTTGCTCTGGGCGATGATGAATCAGTGAGTGAATGAGTCATTCAGTCAGTCAGGACAAGCAATTTTATATATTTAGATTTNCTTCTTAGTGTGCGTTTTCATGACGTACCTTAACTATGTACCAAATTTCACTTCTCTAGGTCCAGCGGTTTGCTCTGGGCGATGATGAATCAGTGAGTGAATGAGTCATTCAGTCAGTCAGGACAAGCAATTTTATATATTTAGATTTAATAATATTACATATCATAAAATAAGCTAATTAAAATGTATATTATCCATGAAAAAATTCAAGATATACTGTTGATCTGGTAAAGTAATTTGTCAATTTTGTATACCCAGAATAGTAAGCTATAGCCATGACATTGTTGTATCAGTTTCGTACTTAAATGTATCATTAAGCTGCTTATAATTATGATGATATTTTAAATTTACTTATTTAATATAGAATCATTTTATGTTGATTTAATTTTGATTAATATTGGTGTTTTGTTTTAATTTTGACTAATATTGGTGTTTTGTTTTAATTGTTTTTTGTTTATGTAGAATTGTTACTATTTGGGCAAGTGTTTGTGATATCTGCATACGAATGTATATTTAACATATATGAGGGAAAAAATTAGTAACATAACTTCATATGTGCTTAATTTAATTAATTTTGACTGTACATTCTTTTTATTCACAAGTTTCCATAACATGTTTTTGAATTCTGCCAAGGGCATATGTTGTGGCAGTCATTAAGATACTGCTAGTTGTTAGTGTAGGTGTGCAATTTTTAGTTTTTCATTGGTAACATGCCTTATAAAACTAGTTCAGGTAGATTTTGTGCAATGGTTGGATATCATAATAGCCAGAAAGTTTTTTATAAGTTGTTTGAAGCTATATTGAGATTGTTCATGTATTAAATTGTTCCAGTCACATTTATTTACACATGAAAATTTAAGAAGAGAATGGGTAACCAGCTAATGCATGAACATCAAGCTAGATAAATAACTGCCATTATTAGATGCACAAGTCCATACAGAATGATTATTTGTAGAGCCATCACAAACCCTATCTGCATTTGTCTTTGGGACACAAATGCTTTGTGACAATTTATTAATTGTGAGGCCGGGAAAACACCCCCAGACGGGAATTGGCTGTCGAGCTAAAGTCAATAAATCGGTGACTTATTACATAAATTGGATCGGTGTGACCAAGGAACGGGGTGCAAGACGATTTAATTGTCGCATTCCAGACCTAATCGACACATCCACGATTGTAAATTGTGAGAATGAGACAGGGATCATCTGCTGGGGTAATTTTGGATGGTCACCTTACAGAGAGTTCAAAGCAGGACCTACTGACACTCCTGTGGAGGGGGCGGCAGCTGGGACAGCTGTGTCTTCTTCAGGACAGAAAAATACACATTAGGTAAAACTTACGGGTCCATCATCCAGGAAAGGGCTTGACCTGACTCCGGAGGGGAATGGCCCAGATGGGGATGTTCAGGCCCTAATTGCGTCCCTGACAACAGACCAAGGGATCAATGGAATCACAGGGGACCATCATTTGGACCAACCAAAACTTCAGGATTTTGGGAAAAAAAGGTTATAAAAGCCTGAAATCCCAAGGACACGAGGAGGTTGTGAGTGGGAGATCAAGAATGACGATTTCAGAGAATAGATCCGGATTAACCCAGAGAACCAGAAATTACCCAAGAAGTGAACGGACGGGACTAAGACTCGACTTTCCAATGCCAATTTTCCCATCCCTTCAACCTCCAAGCCTCTACCTCTCTCCTTTTTATCTGTGCCAATCTATATCATTGGAAAACGGACTATCCAGCGAGCTCCTCTTCAGTGACGGACACCTTTTGACCAGACGTTTGTGTAACTCATTTTCCATACAAATAAACATGTTGAGTTGGTAAATACAGTCTCTGTGTGAGTCATCTTTGCATCCAGCAAACTACTACCCCCATACTGAAAAGGCTTTCTCGCATCATCCTGACAGATCGTGGGAAAAGCGAGGGTCGTAACCTTTAACTGAAAGGTCAATTCCACAAGGGTGTTGTCTGGGCTACTACCACACCTCACAAATTAAAATTTTACCTACTATTTGAAAAATAATTGTAAGAGTCAAGACTTTAGTTATTTTTTAGAAACAAAAAAATAAAATAAAATAGGAATTTAGGTGAGTGTTATGAATAAATTTCTATTAGTTATTTCAAAATCAATTATTATCTCAATTCTATAGTTCTGCAGTTACCTAGATCTTGCAGTATTTTAATGGCAGTGCGACAGTGGTACTATAAAACAGGAAAGTACACAAACCTTTTCAGGAAACTTGTGGATAACTTTACAGTATTCAATTATTTTACCAAAAATCAAAATTCCTAGCAAAAATAAATTATTTTTGTTAGGAATTTTATATATTATTGTAAATTTTAAAATTTTTAGTTTTAAAATAAATTCAGAGTAATTTAAATCATGTATAAATAATAAATTTAAATTTGTAAAATGTGAAAAGTAAAATATAAAATAAGTATTTAATATTTTTAAAATTTAGAAGTTCTAGTACATATAAATTTTGTTTATAATTTAGAAAGGAACCAGTAGATGAAGTTTCCTGTGCTTATAATCAGGTAAGTATTTATTATATTAAAAATATATATGTTACCGCTAAAGCTCAAAATCCGTTAATGTGCACATTACGTAGCTAATCTCCAGATTAACTAGGGTGATACGTTAAAGCTGCAAAAATTATTCCGTTTCTCAAATTACCTAGGTAATGTACAGAGTTTCTAGATAATATGCACATTACCTACTAGGCACTCGGTAAAGTGAAAATAAGATCTTTTCTTATTTATTGTATAATTATTAAGCCCATAACTCGGGCATAGGCTTTAAAATCCTCAAAAAAGGGCCTGGACTTATAACTTTTTCAAAAATGTATGGATCAGCATATATACTTCGTTATCTATGATCTCTGCAAATTTCATGAATTATTTTTTCGCCGCGAAAATATTTTATTACAATTTATTAATTAGGTAATTAATTGAGCTATTGTTTTTTATGGGAGTTTTTTTATGAAATTACTTAAATCGTTCCAAACTTCTATTTGACAGATTTGACTTCAGTAAAATTTTTTAAAACGCTATTAGATGTTTTTTGAGACATCAGCAGGTTTTTTTTGTTTTTTGTTCAGTAGATTTTTCCCCATACCTTTTTTTTAATAGCATAAAAATCGACAATATTGTGTTATATTTGAACAATGCAGTAAGTTAGTTTTCCTCCTTCTTTAAACCAATATTTCCCTGAAGCGTAATGTACATGAGAATTTCCCGGAAAGCTGATACCAGTCGTTCTCAGTTTGTAAACAATGTAGACTGCACGTGTGAAATTTCACACCTTGTTAAATGAAAGAATAACAATCCTTACAGCTATATTTTTGAAATAAAAGCATTTATTTTAAATTAATTAAATTTTTTTTATATACTTTTTTTGTAAAAACAATTTTGGACGGGTTTTTATTTCGCGGGAATTATTTCCCGGCAATTCTTTTGGATGTCAGATTCGCGTTTAAATGAAAATAATTATTTCAGATAAAAAATAAATTTTTTGTGGATTTCTGAGTGGCATTCGGATCGAAACAAATGTACAGAATGAGTTAATTTTGTTATGGTTGTTTACTTAATTTTATTTCAACATATGTTCTAATATAATTTAAATTTGAACGTGTTCGAAAAGCCATTGATTTGAACGTCTTTAACCTGATGATGGTCCGTGGAATGGGTTGAAAATGTTTGTTTAGCTGAATAAATGTGCTTTCTCAGTATTAAGGTGTGCTGACTTTATATTGTTAAAGAATCTGAGTGTGAATAAGAGAAAATAAGATCTTTGCTGGAACAACAGCAACGTTTCTGTATGCTTAAATTAACATAATGTTGTTTATTTAATTTTCAAGTTAGTACAAAGAATCAAGTTAATACAATCAAACAATCAACAAATTAGTTGATAGAACCAATCATCAATCAATTAAAAAAACTGTAATACAAAACTCAAACGGTTTAAGATATTATTACAATTAGGGAAATGAATTTGCAAAACGTGATAAAATTGTGTTTACTTATTAGTGCAATCTAAAGATTGATGACACTTTGAATTACATAGCAATTGGTTTTTGCGACAAGCACCTATTTGTGGTACATTTAGATTTGCAGTCGCATTTTCTGAAACCCTGCCCAGTACCAAGGGATTTTTTTATTGCTGTTTGACGTAAATATATTTCTACAGCAGGGACATCCATCTTCTTTCGTTAAAAATCTCTCTTTGCAAACACTGAATTCAGATTTTGCATACAATTGTTTTAAAATACTCGTTTTAGTACCAAGTTTATAAAAGCCATCCTCTGTTTTACTAAGAACCACAGCTAAAATCGAGCGTGGATCAGTTTTTGCTCTGTCTTCTTCAGGTACTTTAATTCTCACAGTGACACCATCGTCATTTGGGTGCTTTGCATTAGAAACTGCTAACATTTTCTTTGCTTGCTTTTCTAAACATTTCTTGGCTTCATCACGCTGTATTTTCTGATCCATATTCTTTTTACAGATGTTGCACAATACATTCTTACCATATCCTTCCTCTTTAGAATCTACTTCACCACAAACTGCGTGAACAAACATATTACACGATTTACACTTGTGAGCACTTGATGCTGCTTTTGAGCAAACAATACAGACTGTCTTGTATAGTGCTCTTTACAGTCTGTACAAAACTGTGATGGTGATTCTGCTGAAGTTGAGGGTAACTCACTGATGACTTCTTGAACTTGCAGAGGTGATTCCTTGGAGGTACTGGGTAACTGAATATTCTTCATAACTGAATATTCCTCAATCAACGGTGAAGAAGGCAGTTTAAGATTACTATCGATAAATTCTTGTATTTCTATAGGTGATTCTGTAGAAGCAGGGGATAATGGAATGTCATCTTGAGTAAGACTTGACTGTGATCCCATAATAACAGTCTCTTGTGAATCTTCTAATTTTTCAAGGTCTTCTTCAGTATTTATCAAATGTAATACACTGTGGTATAATAAAAGAAGACAATCCCACTTTTGCGGGACAACCGAACATGGCTTCGTATGGACTTCTTTTAATTGCAGAATGATAGGCACGATTCTTCATGAATTGTACAAATCGTAAATCACTCCACTTGTTAGTTTGGTTATCAGTCATCCAAGTAGTTAGCATGTTATCAATGTCTTGATTCGCTCGTTCTACACTTCCTTGACTTTGGCTATGTCTAGGTTTGCCATTAACCATTTTGATTCCTGGCCACAACTGTGCTACACATTCTAAGATTTTATTACAAAATTCACGTCTGTTATCAGAATGCAAAATACCTGGAATGCCAAAAAGGAGAAAAATATCAAGCAAGTTATAGGCTATTTCATCCGCCTGTTTTGATGTGAGCGGCTTTAATACAACAAATTTTGTTAAGTGATCTTGGTATACGAGAAGAAACTTAAACTTTCCATCTGGTTGAGATTGGTAATCAATGAGATCCACCTGGCATCTGCTATTGAAATGCGATGAAATAATCGGCTTTACAACAAGCCCCTTTTTCGCACTTTTTTGTTTTTGTTGACAAGGTTCGCATAAATCCAAAAACATTTTTATTTGGGCTTGGGTTATGTTTTTATAAAATGTTTTTAATTGCTTGACCATTCTGTCTCTTCCACCGTGTTTTTCAATTGACAAATGAGTCAAATGCAATATGTCAAACAATTCTTCGGCATGGACAAACTTTTTCACACTTTCTCGCGCATCTGACAACAATGCAATGAGTTTTTGACAGCCTTGTACAGTCAACACATCATATCTTTGAATTTTTCGATAATCTCCAGATGATTTTTTCTTCTTTGAAACTTTTATTCGCTTTACGTCTTCAATTATGGAATCATACTTTCCTTTTGTCGTTAAAACACTATTATATTTTGAATCTTCGCTAAAGAAGTTTGCGAAGAATCTTTTCTTCATTTTACTCACCAATTCGGTGTTTGCTTGCATACTAGGAGTTATATTTATCTAATTTTAAAAAAAATCTCGTCACAAATTCACACGCTAACAAGCAGAAACGAATTTGAAAACAGAATTAGCTAAGCGACGCACTGGCAGCCGGTGCAAATTATGAGAAATAAAAACAACTGGCGAAACCAAATTAAAAGTGGAGGGAGAGAGGGAAGGAGTAGGGAAAGGAAATGAGAGAAACAAACTTTTGAACTTTAACGATACAGAAGCAGTTAATGTGCAGATTACCTAGATACTCTCCACATTACTTAGATAATTTGAGAAATGGAACAATTTTTGCAACTTTAACGGATTACCCTAGTTAATCTGCAGATTAGCTAGGTAATGTACACATTAACGGATTTCGAGCTTTAGCAGTAACATATACACCAAACTCCCAATTATCTATGCTAATTATTGTATTGGTGTGTACAGAAAACTGGAAAACATGGATAATCCAAAATGGCCATCTATTCAGAAATTTTAAATGAACAGTAAATATCGGCTTACCATGATATTTTTTTCTCAAACCGGGACAATTTTGAGAAAATAGTCACAACAGAAAATAAAGTCTGCTAGGATAGGTACTTATGATTGAGAAGGCTATGTAAAAAGTTGTTAACAAAAAACAATGAATTAAAAACAATTTTTAACAACTCAACTGAACATACCTTATTATTATGAAATTATTAATATTTTTTACTAGTGTAAACTATCTTTAAAAATTCTTTGTCACTTAAATCAGTACTTCTAAAATATGACAATGTACTGTATTTGAGGAAATTTCTATTGCTACTAGGTTTACCTTATATTTTGCACATTTCAAGTGATTTTTAATGTCAGAATGCCCACGAGTTACTGAAAATTCTGAAAAGCACAGTTCATATTTCACTTTGTCAAGACGATCACAGACTTTTTTCAAAAATGGATAATCCTTTTTTCAATTATCAGTAAATACATGGTTTCTTTTTGGCATTTTGGACGTTAAATCAATTTAATGTACAGTACAAAATAATCGCAAATGCTGACTAGCAATTTGAACTCGATAAGATAGGATATGCGCAACAATGATGGGGACAGTAAGTTTCAGTGTTGCCAACTCTAATTGAAACAAAATATTTTAAAAAATGAAATAAAAATATCTGGATCTCATAGGCTACATGCTATTATAAATTCTGTGAAAAAATATCTGGATGAAAAAGCAAAACATCTAAATACATTAGGCAATCTATATATATAAAAATGAATGTATGTCTGTCTGTTCGTCTGTCTGTCCTTCATGCATTACCACACCGTTTATCCGATTGCCATGAAACTTTGGGAAGTTGTTTAATATACTTCCGCGAAGGTTTTTGGCATAGTACATTTATCCTACGATAGATGGCGCGCGTTTATACGAGCATTCGAGCACTGTATGTTCGATCGATTTCAAATTGTGAAGACCATTTCCCCCCTCCAAAAAATATCTGTATATATGCATTTATTATTTAGGGATATTTGTAATAATTTTTGTTTAATCACTTTATTTCAACTTTGTTTTTGCTAATTATGTAATCGCTCGATTTTGTTAAAACCTTAACTGTATCCCGAACAACAACCGAAGTTGTAGAAGGAAATTCGCCTATTTTACCGATCTAGGGATCCCCCTTTTCCAAATTTTAATATCACCTCAAAATAATTTAAAAAGACAAATTACAATAAAATGGTTTATTATCCAACTATGAGAAATTTCACAACATGCCAAGGAAGAGAGGAAGGATTAAAAAATATATATATATATATATAAATGGGGAATATCGCACTTCTAACAATCTCTGCGAGTGTTTAGGCTAAATTTAAAGAATCCGTGCTTCTCACATGGACAACTGTATGTGGCCAACTCACGTGTCGGAAAACCTTCTGATTTATTCGTGTACGCACCAGACGGAAGAACAAAAAATATTGTGTATCCACAAAGCACTCCAATAAATAAATAAAATTGAAACGACATTTTGAAATGTTTTCCCGATGAAAATGAATAATAATAAGTTTCAATAAAAATGATAAAATGTAAACTTAATTTTATCATAATGAGTTTGCTTGAATTTCGTTTCTTCTGAGATCGCAGCAATGCGCGACGGGTAAGCTAGTATGCTATAAATTTTGAGGAAAACATCTAGATAAATATAACATTAAAATTAAAACATTAAAAGTACTTAGATCTAGATACAAAATATTTAGATTGGAAACAGTGAGTGTAACAGAGGGGATTTAGTTGCCAAAACGTCATTTTACCAAAAGCTGCACTATTTTTACTTTTTGTATATTTGGCAATTTTAAAATTTTAGCAAATAACTGAGACAAAATGACAAACTGGCTGGGACACTGGGACCCTATCATCAAATTGGGACAATCCTGATCAAAACGGGACGTCTGGTAAGCCTAAATATGTAAGCCTAAATATATATATACACTGTACATTTAAAATCAGATTTGAAATGAATAGTTTTTGTAGTTAGATGGCCATTTTATATTATATATATATATATAGAGCAAGCTCAACTATATTATAACNCTGTACATTTAAAATCAGATTTGAAATGAATAGTTTTTGTAGTTAGATGGCCATTTTATATTATATATATATATAGAGCAAGCTCAACTATATTATAACACAATGCAAGTGTGTGTCCCAAATTTCATAATCTCAGATGTAGTAGGATATTTTTTTAAAAAATCTGATGTATATAGTGTACAAGTATGAATATTTTCACATGTTCTATCAAAAAGCTAAATGCTTCTTAAGATACTTTGTCATTTTACAGTAATTCTAATATTTTGATGATGCATGGATAATCAGGAGTTCAGTGTAATTATATTTATATGAAAATATATGAACTGTACCTTGCATATTTTATATAAAGCACTCCATAAACATAATACATATTAGGATCAAAAAGTCTGAGGTCTTGGCCTAAAGTTCTTGCCTTCAATAATTTAAAACACCAACTCTGCACACAACCATCTTCAAACTAATCCACTTGGGTGACAATAAACTTTTTTAGAGCTTATACAGCTTCTGCAAGCATTGCTGTAAGCCATTTTTTCAACCATCCATAATGCCTCCTGTGATGATGCTTTTACCTCATTTGATGACTTGAAACAGTGTCAAAACAATCTCAGGCCTTTTATCATGGATGACTCATGTAAATGCCACATATTTGTATATAAAATGTGGCATTTTGTGAGTCAATCTGTGAGAAATAGCCTGAGGTCATTTTTGACATCGTTTCAAGTTATCAAATGAGATAAAAGCAGCATCACAGGAAGCTTTATGGATGGTTGAAAAGATCACTTACAGCAATGCTTCCAGAAGCTGTATGAACATTGGAAAAATTGTATCACATATATAGATAATTATATCAATTTCTCATTGAATAATTAAGTAGAATTCTCTCTCTCAGAAACAATTTCATAGTACAACAAATATCAAATAGCATACTAGCATATGTAATCTACAGAATTTTATAGGTAGCAATTAATTTACTTTATTTCTCAGTATTAAATTTTAATACTAATTAATAAGACAATCTTATTCTTTCAGCTCATATATATTTAATATAATGACAAATGTTTTAGGGCAGATTCATTGCCCAACTTTAGGTCCATAACTCTGACTTTTTGCATGGGTCTAATTATTTGTCAAGATATGTACCTTGACAAATAATTAGACCCGTGCAAAAACTTGATAATTTTTTAGTTTTCGATAATAATAATGCAATTGTTGATAGCATTATTTAAAATATTTATGTTTATTATGTCTTTTGAAATAAAAATACATTTTTTGCATATAAAAATTGTAATATAATAAAATTTAAAAAATTAAAATTAGTATTTTGTATTACTACCCTTATCAGCTAGTAGTGCTTCTATATGACAAGGAATACTTTTTAAACATTTTTAAAAATTTTTGTTCAATCAATGAGCTTAATAAGAAATTTTAAAGTTGATTTTTCTTACATTTATAGTGTTGCCATATAAAAAAAAATTCATTAGAAGTGATTGTGATGTAAGAGAAAATAAGAATAACCAAAAATATACTCATTCCTTAAACAATATTGCAAAAAGAAGAAAATAGTACAAAAGATACGATTTTACTCAATGGGTCTAATAATTTGGCAAAGTACTATAGTAAGGAATATGGACCTGAAGTTGGGCAGTGAATCTACTCGAAAATGTTTGTCATTATATTAAGTATATTTGCTGGAAGATTAAGAATGTCTTATTAATTCGTGTTGAACATTTCCAGTTAGAATGTTCAGTTTAAGTAGAGTTTTATTTATTTAGATTGTATATATTAATATTTATGAATATTTTTATAATATGATCAGTTAGATGATACTAATTATTTAATACTTATTTATAACTTAATAGAAGTAATATTTTTATATATCGTGTATGCAACATTATATTAAAATTTAAATGATGATGATGATGATCTTTTATATATTTTTAATAAATCTTATCTTATGCAGAAAGAAAAGAAAAAAGAAAGAGCACAGGTTGATCAAACGTTTTTTAGGTAGGAAAGTTTTTAATCTTAACTTTCATATCATTCAATAGAAATAATTTTTTTATAATTATAAAATTTTATGTAAGAAGCAATAATTTTCTTTTTGTAAAAAATTTATGTGACACTTACATACACAAAAGATAAAATATAAAAAATAGTATTAAATTTGGCAAAACAAACTGCTATCTAATTTACTTGATAAAGTCTAGAATTTAATGAAATTTTTAAATATTTTACGTGAAAATAAAATAACTTTTGCTAGTCATCTTTCTATTGAAGTCAGAGAACTCAATAGTTCTAATGAACCAAAGAGCAAAGCCAATGGGAGCATAAGCATCCAATAGGACTACCAATGTAAATAAGATCTATATAACAGTGCTTTCCAAAATTTTTGCACCTTTTAGTGCATATATTTCTATAGTATCCTCCATAAAATCGATCAAAAATGATACATTGAGAAATGAATGTTAATGAAAGGTTTTTTACTTTAAGCAATTACAGTAGAGCATTGATTATCTGAATATCAATCAACCGAAACGTCAATTAACCGAAAGCTTTCCAGTTGGCAAATTTAAATTTCCACTAGTGCTGTGGCGCTGTAATCTTTGGCTATATCTTGGGCTACTCCAATATTATTTTTGTTGATGTGCGTGGTTTAGCTGGCAGCACTAGTATGACCGCGAGAGGGTACTCAAGAACGTGCTAGGATTTGAATGAATTTCAACATGGGATAGGTTAATATATTTTATCGTACATAATCGGTTATCTGAAAATTTGATTTTCCGAACAACCCCAGTTCCCAATTGATTTGGATAATTGATGATCTACTGTATTTTATAAATGGAAAGAATAATTGCCTAAAAGTACTTTACTAAATAATATAAAGTACAGTTGTACATCTCGCAACTGATTTTACAATGCATTTCAGGTGTTGCTCTAAAAATTTTTAAATATTGCCACCATTTCACCAGTTTTAATTTTTTTTTTGCCACTTCAAATTATTTATTGGGAACAGTTTTATTTACTTATTAATGCCAGATGCTGGTAACCTTATCAGGAAGGCAAAACAAGTTAATCTGTCACTTACAAGGAGAGGACCAGACATTTGGGTCTTCAATTCAAATAAAACATGGTGAGCTTGTAGTCTTAAACACAAACTGTTCCTTATCCAAATAATAAGATCCATTTCTGAAGCATTTCCAAAAATTGGTCCTCTAAAAGTTGAGTGTATCACTTACGTCTTTGGGAAGTTCGTGGCTCTGAGTGACAATAGCTATTAGGCAGTGAAACTACATGATGTAGATTCAAATCTTCAGAGTTTTCAGGTTCAGAATTTTAGTTCAGTTTTGTTTTTTTTTTACGTGTAACATAATTATTTTATTATTTTACTATATCATTAGCATTATTATTACTATTATTATTCCNTTCCTTAATTTCGAGAATGAAGTTAAATAGATGAAAGACCAAACCAAATATGGAAACTGTAGGGGGCAGAAGATCCTGATTAACTATCTACGAACTTCCAATGCAAACCGGTAGTCACATTATTTCAATTCAAAGAATTTCCTCTGAAAGGAGTTAGGTAAATCACTGGCACAACTCTATTGTTAAAGGAAAACTGTGTACAGGGGCAAGTCACTACTAATTTGAGATGGTAAGCATATATTTTAAATTAAATAAATTGTCAGAAATGCCAGGCTGCAATTTTTAATGTCACAATAAATAATTGCTTATTACTGTTATTATTTCTCATGTTTTAAAGCTTATAGAACAAGAGATTTAAAATTGTGACATCATTTCCTTTTTAGTGAAAACAAGTCTGTGTAGATTTAATTCTTTTACGTTGTTAAAAAAATTTTTATTCCTTTATATTTATTTTCAGATATAGTGGTATTGTGATATCTGAAGTGCAACAAACACGAGTGCATGAGGAAATTGGCTATAATATTAACAATTAAAAAATGAAACTGCAACTGCACTATATATTTTCATATCACTTGTATTTTCCTCCATATTCAGTAACATCTGAAACTTATTTGCTTGTAAGAACATAGTATGTAATCATAAGCAAAAATATGTGAAAATAAATGCTACATGCTTACCAAGTTTTATTTGAATGGGAAACCTGAACATCTGGCCCTCCTGTTGATAGCAATAGGAATGATTTTTGAATAATTCTGAATAACACATTTGATCACAATGTTTAAACAGTATTTCACATATTGTGTTACGTCAGAATTTTTGTTTTAGTCTACTGAAAAAAGATCAAAATAGAAAAAAGTTACCCCAAAAAATTCCCCAAATTTTCTGTTGATTGATAAAAAAATCTCCAATCTGGAAATGTTGGGCGGCATTGCACAAAAGCTGTCTTTGGTTCTCAATGTCACTTCCTACTTTTCTTTCTGAACTTGCCGCATGACGTGATGAAATCCCTAGGTGCACAGGACTCCCATTGCACAAGAGCTAGACATTCTGCTGTTTTTCCTGAAATGTTTGTAATTCACTTTCACCCTGAATGTTTAAATTAGCAGACTAGGGTTTTTATTGCCAGTATTACATTTCTATCATCACTTTAATTAAAATATTGCCAAGTGGTGATTTTGGCACTATGCAGTGACCCCTGTATTTGTTTGAAGTTCAAAAGTAAAGAACATAGTTGGAACATCTCTGAACCATTTCTGCAACGTGGATTGATGTATAGAAAAGGTAGTGGAGAGTATTAAAGACAAATCATATGTATCCTTGATTTTTGAAAAATTGTGATAGTAAATGAATATGTTGGTGGTATATAAAGAAGTTTTCATGTTTTCATGTTTTTAATTCTTTGAAAATTTATCAACTATAGCCTTAAAGGCTATAGTTGATAAATTTTCAAAGAAATAAAAACCATGGAATGAGTTGTAATTAAAGTAAAAATTGCTAGGTAATCTACATCATATAACCCACACCTACTATCAAATTGACTTTTAAACACAGATAATCCTTGTGTTATTCACAGAATATGATAAATTGAAATATTTATTGTAATACCCAAACTTTAATATTTTCTAAAATTTAAATTTAAATTGTTCTACTTGCAAAGCTGATGTGGAACTAAAGTAATCCAAAAATGTTACTTCCAAAAAAAATTTTATTGGCTATGTTTAAACAAAGTATTTTTTTTTTTTTTTTTTTTTTTTTTTTTTCGGAAACTTGGTAGTATCTGTACAAGGTTTTTTAAAAACTCTTTCTGGTATTGCCACTACTGTTTAGTTCTTTGATAATATAAAATAATTTTATTGAAGCAATATATATGCTTTCATCTTACTAACAATTTCTCCTTTAGTGAATTGGTGTTTTTATAATATAAATTTGCATAATCTTTCATCTTACTTAAATAAATAATTGTCTTATGATGATTAATGGAATTCATTGACTTTTACTATCATTATTTACATCAGTTTTACTATCAGTATTACTTGATAAAAGTACTACAGTAGTATCTGTAGTACTTTTGCTATCAGTAACATAAGATTAGTATTACTAATCTGTTATTACATTGAATTCTAAAAGCATTTTTTTTCAATGAAATTATATTTTTAAGACTACTCTTGTTAATTTTCTCTCTAGTATTGATTTATTTATAAAAAATTAAAATTCAGTTTTCAGTTATTGTGGCTAATTATAAAATATACTTTTATTAATTATAATTTTTTTAAAGTATTGTTTGATTAGATGATTATAATTGTCTGGCAAATAATAATATTTATATGCTGTACAGTTGTGGTAATCTGAACCCCTTGTAATACAAACAGATTGTCATTTCCCTAACTAAAATAATGGACTTGTCCTAAACCTTGTATGTGTAATTCACAAATAAACTAAACATGAACATGTACTTTCAAGTATCGCTGTTCATTTCTTCTTTTCATTTTATTTGATTTCCAGAAATATAAATCTCCAGTTGCCTGTTGTATCTTAAACAGTAAAAATAGTCTTAAAGTTTATGCACTGTATACTTTCTACAAAAACTAAGATTAAGATAGTTGAATGCTTAACAAATGGAAAATTGGCTACTAAGCTTGCAAAAGAATTCATATGGGAAAATCTACAATCAGTGACATAAGGAAGTTAGAAGAATAACTGCAAGCATTTATCTCTACCACTATGATGTCTAACTCTAAACACAAGATCAGCTAAAATCGTCTTAATCCATTTGAGACAAAATTGGCCAAAGGCAAAGTTGTTTGACTTGTTTTGCTTTACAAATTAGTTTCATTACTTCCTTTCAACAGAATACATTTATTTTCATTTTAGGGATAAGAGTTAATAATATAGGAGTTTCATTTACCGAACTTTTTATTAGTTTTGTATATTTAACTTTAATATAGATTAGATTTTATGATATTAAATTTATTGTTTTCTAAACATCTTTATAACTGTTTTATACTTATTTTCATTCATGTTTTGTATATAAGATATTCACTTAATTTTTTATTAGTTTTCATGTTAAAGTTTAATTTTTAAATTTAAACAACTGCATAAATAATAGCAACAAGCTAATTGTGATTCTTCCTGTATGCCATTCTCCCATCTAAAACAAATTTAAACTCTTATGCAACTAGGGAGAAGACTGAATTGCCTAGCCTAAAGGGTAAAAAAAATTTGTATTCTGTTATATAGGAAGAATAAATTTTTAGGGTTTAAAGAGTTAAACTATTTTCTCAGTTGCTTGGAAAAGGAAGTTACAGACATGCAAAAAACTGAAATTTATAAAATTCATAATATTCAGTATATACAGGGTTCCTACACACCTGGAAAGTCAGAGAATTAGGGATTTTCATTAGTGTTTGGAAAAAGTTATGGAAAGTCAGGGAATTTGTTGAAAATTGTCAAAAAGTCAGAAAAAGTCAGGGAATCTGTCTGCTTATCTGCCTTCTTGATTTTGTTTGTAGAATATGACTGACCAAGTGTAGTCATGTGCAAGGCAACAAGAAGTAATGCTGCAATTATGAATACGAGGTCTGTTCAAAAAGTATCAGACCTTTTTTCCCCCGCGTAAAGCAATGATGCGCGAGAGGCCTCCTTCGGTGGAGTTGTGGAGGGGACAGTCATGCACAGCCCTGAATTTTTTCCCGCCTCAGTCGTTGACAATCGGCCTATCAGGAAGCGTCAGTCGTTGGCAATCGGCCTATGAGTGAGGTCATGTAGTGCGCTCTTGTCGGATTCCACTAAGCTGGAAAATGACTGAACAACATGAGCAGTGATATTACATCAAATTTTGCCAAAAACCTTGGCGATACCCAAGCGTAAACCATTNTGGAGGAAACAATTTGTATCACTCTTGCTACGGATATAATTTGTAATCTGGAATTTTTTGCATACCTTTTTAATACGTATTTAATTGCGGCTCGCGAAAAATTTCAAATTTTGAAAAATGGTTCGGACTATCAAGGAGCTTGGCCACCCTGGGTATATATCTTTGTGTATATATTATATAGGTATGCGATATGATTGAATATATGATTATAAACACATTGGTTTATGATGTATAACTTAAATTGAATGGTAAAGATAAAATTATAATTTAATGATTTTTAATTTTACAGGCAACTTTTTCGAATCCTGAAAATTCTCATACCTGGAATTTTTACAGCCGAAGTATGTTTAAATTACTTAAAAATTAAATGCTGAAATAACTGTCTCATTACATATATTATGAATATAATTTACTTTAAAAAATTTGATTTTAAATGTGATTTATTTAATAAAATATAAAATTTATCTTATTCTTTACTTTCATAAAACTGTGTAATACTTTAGACCATGATTATCACTTAAAATCTTAAATAATCACTTCTAATGGGAACCAAAACCTTTTTGTTAAACTGAAAAAATTGTTTTTGGTCCTAATAGGACCATCTTCAGTTTCTATTACAATTTTTATTCAAACTTCTGTAAGTTCTTACATTTACTATTTGAACACCATTTTCTATAAAGTTTATCAAACCGTCTTCTATAAGATTTGATAATGAACATTATAGAAGATTGGTATTCAGATTTTTTATCAAAGAATACATTACAGTTAGTGGTTCAAAATAAAGAAACAAACTTTACAAGAAATTGTGTTCAAATATTATATGTGGGAACTTCTTTAATTAAGTTTGTGTAAAAGTTGTAATTGAAACTGAAGATGATCAAAGGGCCAATTAGGGTCAAACACAATTTTTCAGTAAAATAAAAGGTTTTGGTTCTCATAAGAAAGTGACTACTTTATTTACTTTAAAATTTAAAATAATATCTGTCTACTTATATACAAGGTGCACAATAAAATGTTAAGTCACCCAAATAACTTTTGAATGAAAGTAGCTAGAACTATGAAAGTGAGATTTCAGCTTTCTCGATACGTTAATGCTGCCATTGCCTCCCTTATCAGAAGGGCTTATTTACTGTCATCTATGCAGGAGCTGATAAACGTTGAGTTAGGCATCATCAATTTGGCAGTACGCGCTGCTGGCTTTTCACGTGCAAAATTTATGCATGTGCTCAATAAGGTAAAGAAAGCACTATTTCCAAGCACTGTGTTATGCAGCAAGAGAGAGTCTTCGAAGGTACAAATAGCGTTGCCTTACCTTGACCCCTATCTTTACGCATCTGCAGAATCTTTAAGCAGCGCAATCTTGTACTACCTTTAATCCCACTTCCAAGCCTATGCAAACTTATTTGTAATGATAGAGACAAATTTTCCACTCTTGAGAAGTCGGGTCTATGCTGTAGCTTTGGAAAATCAGTCTACGGGAGTAAACACAAGATATATCGTGGCCACCACTAGAATGCTTGCCAGCTGCCTTGATGAGCACCAAGATGATGTTATGAGGGGAAGACACACCACTGAGCTTGCAAGAAAGGTACTTGAGTAGGGTTACAACCTGCTATGGTCCCAAGTGGTTATGTTCAAGAGCTGCAAGGATCGAAAAATTGTTTTTATATGGGGATCTCTCCTCACTACCACCTTGGACACTTGCAACATCCCTATGCTCGATCTGCCCAGTGTATGGGTCACACTGTATAAGTCGTTTAAGCGAGTATTAGCAGTCTCTAGTATGCGTGTAGCGTGAGCATGGTTCTATGCATGTGCCAGCTCGCACTTCACAGGGCTAACCACTTGTTCGGTTTTTGAATTATGTTTAAATATTTACTTCGTGTTCTTAACGGCTTTAACAAAGATTCAACTTATTTTATGCGTTCTATTCTTCATTGGATTATTTCTGTTTAAAATTTTTCAGTAAATATCTGTATTCGCCTGAGGACGACGACTATAAGTTCGTTGAAAGTGCTTGCGATAAAAAAACATATGCATGTAACGCTGAACTCAGTGTCTTTATTTTTGTTATTATATATTAATTTGGCGTGTTAGTCATCCTATTGATTATTAGTATAGACTATAATACAATGAACAAACCAAATCCATAAAACAGAGGTTATCATATAATATAACTAAATAAAGTCTAAACAATAAGATCTTTCACATGGGAACACTACGTGCTAATTTTTCGTAGAAATACAGCATCTTTCATACACTTGTAATCCCATCAGCATTATGATGGTTCATACAATTGCCACATGGTGTTTATATATTTCAATAATTTTTGCATGCTTGCTGATATTTGGGTCTCTAATGGATGATCATATGGACTTCATCCCAGAATACTATGTTTTTTTCTTGTGTGGTGAGTACAGCAAGCATTGTGAAGTTGTTTTATGTTAAAGAAGCTATACAAATGAAGAGTTGTGAGATGATAATGCTATAAGGCAATACTAGGGAATCTGCATAGCAGTTTGCCTTCAAAGAGACTGATCCAATGGCATTAGTATGCATGAGCAACCCATTGATGTTATAGTATATGTCATGGCTAGCCCACATAGCAGTATGATGGAAGTTAGTTTGGCATCTTATGTGTGGGGACATTTTGCATGATAATCCCTACTATACTAGTACAAGCACTGATGTTTGGAGATAACAATAGCTGTCTTGATAAATGTAATTTTGCAATTTTTACTTTAGAAGAAAATCTTGCCTTATCAAACACCCTCTGGACTGTTGAGGTGCAGTTTATTTGTATTGAGGTTCAGGTAACCCCCGTATAACACGGCACTTCTATAGCACGGATTCACTCTAACACGGTTTGAGAATTGGGTAAAACCCAACCCTTGTACAACATAAAATGTAATAAAGGATGCGTTCTTTTATACCTCCGCATAACTCCGCACGAGCATTCTAATTGTTTTCCTGGCTACTTTGAATGCTCTTTCAACAAATAATCCATTTAATGGTTAAATTTTACAATTGGGACCCTTCTTTTGCCTCTAAAAGCTCATTTTAGAATTATAGATTCCTCCACACGATACTATCGGTAGTGCATGCTTTCGATAGATATCGAAAGCCCGCACTATCACTAGAAAGATAGGACGAATCTTTCTTTCACCATCGTTCGTAAATGCCTACAA
Source organism: Centruroides sculpturatus (assembly GCF_000671375.1). Taxonomy (NCBI): domain Eukaryota; kingdom Metazoa; phylum Arthropoda; class Arachnida; order Scorpiones; family Buthidae; genus Centruroides; species Centruroides sculpturatus. The sequence goes on along the minus strand of NW_019385108.1, from coordinate 165,480 downwards.
ACAGCAGCGCAATCCCTTTGCAGAGCGACTGCTATTAACGAACTCACCCACAAACTGTTACCAGTTGATGATGCTCATGCTGAGATCATCATATAAGATGAATAATCCTCTGGTAAAATATTTACTTAAATAATGATAAGTATTTTACCTATGAAAAAAATGAATAATAAATCTGATTTAAATAAGGACTTAACAACATGTTTTTTAATTTTTGGAACCTAACCCCCCCTTTTCACACTAGTTCTTTGTTTCGTGTAACATGGATTCACATAACTCGGCAATTTTTTGGAACATAACTCCCGTGTTATATGGGGGTTACCTGTATTTAACTAGAAAATAATTTGATATATAATTTTAATTAAAACTTAAAGTCAAATTTACGTTTACAAATGCCAGTTAAATTTACAATGTTCTTTGTTCACACACTATTGGCAACCAACTCGGTATGCCAATTACACAAAATAAAAAATAAAGTTTAAATAGTCCAATATACTGAATAGGTTCGCCGAGAAAACACCTTGCAACATATCAATGAGTTGTTGTCTAGTAGTAATCTCCTTCTGGCAGTCGAAGAATAAGCTGCGAGATGAATCCAGACTTGCCTTGACCACTGATGCACACTTGAAGTCTCAAACTGCGGTATATCCTGATGAGCCGAAGCAAACTTATGAACTTAACTTACTTCCAACATGAAGTCCCAAGCCGAATTGAACTTAAGTCTCCCGCTTCGACATTAACCTTTTTATAGTGTCAACAGTGGGCTCGATGACCAATTAGTGCTTACCGGGCTGTAGCACTATGCAAATATTGTGTGGTGTGATTCCTGGCCGACCAATCAGCGATTACCAGTTGTAATGCTATGCAAATCAGCTATTACCAAGCCATAGCTTTATGCAAATCACGCCACATGGCATGATTATCTGCTAACCAACCAGCGACCGCACATTGAAAAAGCCAATGGCCACTTTCATCCATCTGTCGGCGGCCGTTACTAGTTCAAAACAAAATGGGAATCATGTCTTTACATGATCCAACCCTGACACTTAGTCTTTTTTAAATAAATAATCATATCAATAATAAATGTTTTTTGGTGTATTAAAATTCAATTTCTGCTGTTTTTATTATTGTTTACAATAAATAATGGCAAAAGTTTGATTGTAAATTTATTAAAGTTTTGTCTTAAAAGTAAAAACATTAGTGATAAATTCAAAATATGCAAGAAAATTCCAGAAATTTGAAAAAGTTTATTTCTTTGATAAAGAAAAGAAAATTAAATCATTCTTGTATTCAGAGCTGGATTAAGCTATTACAGATCCTGTTTACCACATCCATACCATACACACATCACATGCTTTTAATAACATCTCATCAGTATAGACATGAAATTAACTCAATAAAATTAATGAATAAATAATTTTATTCAAATTTATTTCATGTCATCTTGGTAAGATGTTCATAATGATTACATACCATTCTGCATGCAAATCTATTGACATGTAAACAACAGAATTAGTAAATTATGAGGTGATAGTTTCACCAGACAGGCTTGCAAGCATTTAGTGCAGGACTGAAATATATGCTATCTTTCAAGTGAGTTAATCAGGCACTGCTTTTATGAACAAGAAAAAAAAGTTAAGTGAATTTATATAGTGTTTCTTATTTATCCAAGATCGAATCTGTTTTTGAAGCTTTTTTAAAAAATAATTCCTAATTAATTTTTTAAAACAAATTTATGTAATAAAATAACTTACATTATGTTAAATTATTGGACTGCAATTTGAAAAAAATTGCAGACCTATAAATTCCCACTGTCATCAGTCTGTCTGACCATCTGTCGTTCCTTAGTCTTGAGAACAGAGATGGATGAATGTCAAGACCAAATATGGAAAGATTAAGGACAGGAAACCTCAATTAACTATATTTTACAGTTATTTTAATTCAAAAATTTTCTCCTGAAAGGATTTAGATAGATGACCATCACAACTTTATTGCTAACAGGAAAGTGAGATGTACAGGGGAAAGACATTACTAATTTGAGGTGAAGAGCATATATTATAAATTAAATAAATTAAAATATGATTAAAAATTGCAGCCCAGCATTGTGACAATGTCACAATAAATCATTGTTAATTTTGAAGTTATTGTTTAATCTATTAATTATAAATCGACACTTCTATAGCACGGATTCACTCTAACACGGTTTGAGAATTGGGTAAAACCCAACCCTTGTACAACATAAAATGTAATAAAGGATGCGTTCTTTTATACCTCNTTTATATTAAGTAATTGAACTATTAAAAATGGATTTAAAAAAAATTATTAAATAATTTATATACAATAATGTAATTTCTATTTCAGAGTGCCTATTTAGTTTTAGTTGCTGCAACTTTGGTTGGAAGAACTTTGTGTGATATTTGGTTAATTCAGAATAACACTGTAATGGAGAGGTTGGTTGTATAGATATTACCCTAAAATTAATAATTAATTATTTTCTAATATATTTTAATATACAAAGTAAGATCCAAAAAGGTTTCAGGACTGTGTCTGTATTGAAACATAAGTGTATATCACAATCACAATGATTCTTGGTTTATATTATGACCCTACACAGGGAATTGGTTTCATCCAAACATGGTGTGGAGTGCTTGGCAATTAATGAATCTATCCCTGAAGAATGCACTGTTAACAATGAACTCTAGCTGGCATCATCTATTGTCTGCATGAGTCTTAAGAGTCAACCTGATGTTGCCTCTTATTACTTTCATCTGTTTCCTGAGTTGACGTGTCATTTTGAAGGTCATCTGTTTTTGAGTGTAGAAGAAGTGAAGAATGCAACACTGATTGATCTGAAGAGTATCATGAAGAAAGGGTTTCACAACCTCTACACTCACTGGCAGAAATGTGTTGTTGCAAGGGGGCTTATTTTGAAGGAGAATATATTTCAGCTTTGTAACTAACAATTTCTGGACTTATAGACCCAGACAGAACTTTTGGATGCTACCTTTGTATTATTTAAAATTTGTTATAATTTAATAATACATTATTCTTTTTTTTTTTAAATTTAGGGCAATTATTACTCGAAATAGCAGCATGTTTTTGAAAAATTTAGAATCGTATATATTTGCAATGCCTATGGTAAATATATAATTACATTTTATCTCTTGATTATAAAATTTGAGAAATTTTTTCTTATTTTATTTATTTTCTATTAAATCTGTTAATCTTTTTTTATTTACTTTTAATTTTATTTAATGTTTCTAGCAAGTTAATATTTTGTTTTTCAATTTCAATATTGTTTATAAGTATTCAATAATTCTGAAAAATTTAAATAAATTATTAAGATTAATATTTCAAACAATGTTTTTCTTGTACAGTTTTTTCCGTAATATATATTTTTGTTGATGATTGATGATAAATTTTTAAAATTTCAAATCTACATTATACTATTAAATATTAGACTATTAGGTATTTCTGAAAAATACATAACTACATTTATAAATTTTTAAATAAGGATTTTTTTGATTTTAAAGTTGTTTTGAACTTTTCAAATACCACTATAATATTCAAGGAATATAAATTATAAAATATCTTATCAATCTTAGTGCATTAGACATTCAGTAGCAACAAAATGTCTTATACTTCCAAAAATATTAGCAAAATTGATGAAGAAGAAGAGAATGATTGACTAATAAGAAAAAATACTTGTTCTATAAAAAAAGCAAAAATAAATACTTTTAATTTTACTGATGTTTTATAGCATTGGTACATTATCAACAGACATAGTTATTAGTATGCAAGATAAATGATCCACAAGTTCTTGACAATTTTTTGTTAGTTTTATGAAATTAATCAAATAATACATAATTAAATCAACACATAAATGATTTAAATGCAGGTTCATAAACCATGAGGTTTATGCAAAGGGCATAATTCTATTGACATTGCATAATAATTGGAAATTGTTTGCATTTATTTGGAATAAATTTGCACGGCTTCTTAGTTCTACATAAAGAAATTTATTTCCATGTATTTGTATATTCATATATTTGACTATTCTTCTTCTTCTTCTTCTTCTTAGCATTGTCCCACAGATGTAGGGTTCGCTATTCGGATCTTTGAATGCCACTTTGTTCGATTGAGTGCATCGTCTGGGTTCAGGTGCAGAACCCTTAAGTCTGCATTGATAGTATCTTGTGGGTTCCCAGACGAGGTTCGAACTCGAGTAAACCGTGAAATTCTTGTGCGACACGAGATGTAAACAACGAGACTCGGAACGGTTCGAGTATGTGTCAACTATCTGTTAATGTCTTAGCGGAAGACAAACTCTAACACGAGCGCTCATAAACAGGTAGATCTTTGACTCGCGTGTCTATAAAATGTTGGCCGAAATAAACCTTTTCGAACAAAAAAATAGAGGAATTTTTGATAGGTGAAAGGTGAAAATGATCGTTAAATTCTTAGACGTCAAAAATGGTAAATAACGGCCTGAGTTATGAGTGCAGGTGTTATTATTTTATAAACAGTCATCGAGCAGAGTCGACAAAGAGGTATCAGATGGACACCTCGAATCGGACCTTTCCCGCGACCCGAAAAAGTTTCGTCTTGCACCTGGAGACAAAGGAGAGACCAATCGGGAAGCGAGGAATGGGACGAGGGACCAATCCGAAATGCGAACAGTGGGGGAAAAACTATAAAAATCGGAACTTCAAGGTCGAAGGAGAGTCTCCTCCGGATTAACCCTACAGTGGTGATTAAATTTGTGCTGTGCATCCGCCGATCACCGAGGACGCCGCAACGAACTTCTACTTCGTCCGGATATCCTTCTCGTCTGCCCGAACTGCAACCGAGATCACGAACTTTCGCCGTTCCCAGGAGATTTTGGAATTGTCCATTATCGATGTAAGCATGAATTCGAACAAATAAACGGGTTTTATCTTGTAAAACACTTGTACATCATTTGCCTCCTTCGCCACCGCCTACATACACGGTTTCCCTTAGGCTCATTCTGACGCGAGATAGACTTTTTCCCCTTCAACGTCGGCAAACCTTACAATCTTGCCATCGTTGCTTCAGTTTTCTGCGGGGCCAGTAGCCATTCACCTTAGGTGATAGGCAATGTTGACAACTGTATCCGGGGCTGATCATTGCACATGGCCAAACCAGCGCAAGCATCTCTCAATTTTGCCTCAATGGGCATGATGCTAAATTGTTGGTGTATCATATCATTGGTAATATGGTCGAGGACGGATACACCAAGCGTCCTGCGAGCCATGCGCATCTCCATGGAATGGAGATGCTGTTCAGCTGCTCTCGTTGATGGCCAACATTTGGAATTATAAAGAGCGATGGGCCGTATCACAGTCCGGCAGATTTTTGATTTTAGGTACATGGGCATCTTTTTGTCACAGAGAACACTGGTGACTTCTCTCCATTGTAGCCATGCCGCAATCACCCTTGTTCGTATCTCATCGTCAATGCCCCTGTAACTAGGATTAAGCCGAGGTAGTGAAAAGTGTGCGTTTTATACAAGTTATCATCATTGACCTGGATCGTGCCCACATTTGGAAAAATTTCTAGATATTTGGTCTTCTTGGTGTTAAGGTGCAAGCCAAAGCAACTCATACGGTTGTTCCAGGCCTTCACCTGGCACTGTAGCTCTTCTTGAGTGGTGGTTGCAAGCATGATGTCATCAGCATAAAGCAGTGTCTAAGGCACATCGTTCTGTATATTCTTTGTGATAGTGTGTATGATGAGAATGACTATCTGAAGTACTAATTTGTTTGTTTGAAAATGCTAGCTTAAAAATACATAAAATGTTCAGTGAAATACAATGACTTAAAACAAAGGTTTAAGGACAAATCATTGTACCTTTATTTTTTCTTTTTACCAACAGCATCAACTTTTAGTAAACAGATGTTGGTAAATAGATGAAAATTTTATAAGTATTGTAAGCAGAGTTTAAAATCTGCTACTCATTATCACCCCTCCCCATTAACTTCACATCTGTGATCGTCAAGAATTCGGAGAACTGAGGGGTCACAAAGGAGACAGAATAGCTGGGTCTGGAGAATAGAGGAGAGAAAGATTCCCATCGTTTACCCTGGACATGTGTGGAACGGATGTAAAATTCATCTGTGCTTGTGATCACCTTTTTTTTTAAGTTCAATTATTGTATTCTTAACTTTTGTGATATTACAAATATGATAATGACTGTTTATCAATGATTTCACATTCACATTATTGATTCAGAACATAAACACAAGCCACAGCCATCTTGTTCATTAACTTTTTTTTATTTCTGTGTTCTGAAATTACTAGGAAATCCACAGCTTCAATTGTGTTTGAATAGGGGTCTGCAAATAACAAAAGGTTAAAAAGTGCTATTTTATGTGTGACATTTAATAGAATCAAACAAATTTGGCATTACAGATAAAAAAATTAAGATGGGTATAATTTTCTCTGATTTTGAAATTTTTCAATAGTAATAAATCTTGTGTGATCTGGATAAAAATCCTAATATGAAACATGAATCAGAATATCAGTTTTATGAAAATAAATAAAATAAATTATGTACTTGTCTTTTTGCTAAACTATTCATATTTCTCTTTGTACTTAAGAAAAGAGTAACACTATGTTTAAGTATAATATTTTAATTAAATACTTGACATATTTTTTCAGTATTGTTTAATTTTATATATTGTCAAAAATATATATAGCTAGTATGATTAGACTAATCTCAATTACTAATTTTACAAATTCAAGATTTTAAAAGTCTGCTTTAAACTAATATAAATCTCTATTTTTCTCATTTTAGGTTTCTTTAATAAATAGTTTACTTAAGGTATGTTTTTATTGATTTCTTTTTATTTATATTGAAGATTCTTTCAAGTTAAATTTTAACATATTAATTTCAGTTTGGTTTGCATGAAATGAAATTAAAGTTTCGTTCACGCTTAGCATCTCATCTTTATGATAGATATTTACAGTAAGTATAACATTAAATTTTATTATTTAATTAATATTTTGATATCTCTAACTTTTTATAGTGAATTCTCAAATTAATTAATATAATTTAACTGATATAAAGTTGATTTTTTTTTCTGCTTATCAAACAGGTAAAATTTACTTTAATTTGTAGAACTATTTAATATAAAAACTTTATGTATTATTCTAACAATAGCCTCTGATAAGTTAATATATTACTGTACATATTTATATATAGTTTACTTATTAATTTTATGACAAGGTCTAAAAAAATTAAAACTATAAAATTAGGTCTAATAAAATTAAAACTATTCTCTTTTTTTAATTTTTATTTAAAAATTATGTTTATAATTACATATTATTTTTAGTGGTATAACTTATTATCAGATGAATAATTTGGATAATCGAATTTCAAATCCTGATCAATTATTAACACAGGATGTGGATAAATTTTGCAGTTCATTAGCAGACTTATATTCAAATATTTGTAAGGTAATGTTTTATTAATTAATTGATATAATAGTAATATGAAGTCTTAAATATTTTATTTTTCAATTTTTCTTTATCTTATTCATTATTTCTGTTACTTGCAGCCTATCCTAGACATAATTATTTTTGCTGAAGGCCTTACTGCTTCAATTGGAGCACAGGTATTACATTAATTCTTAAAATATTTATTTAAGAAAATGTCATGTTGATAAATATAATTTAAACAATATTTTTTCTGAAATTTAAAAATTCTGTATTATCATGATCAGATGTCATATTATAAAAAACAAAAATGTAAAATGAAGATGAAAATATATTTTCATAAATATCATAAAAAGTGTTTAATAGCATTGTATAATGAAAAAAATTATAGAATTTTCATTACACTGTACATTGTCTGAAAAGTTTTAGGACTGATTTTTTTTTATTAACACTACAAGTGCCTTCCATTAGATATTGGTGAAACTACAGTATTTAGTACCAAGTCTGAACTTACTTGTGTTGACATTTAATTAGTTTGCACAAAGTGGTTTTATACAGAACATTGGTTCAAGTTAGTGTATTACAAGACCTTTTGTCATGAATTCAAAAACAGCAAAGATTGACAATGGAATTTAGTTCTAAAGTCAGAAAAGTGTAACTGAAACTATTGAAATGGTGCATACAGCTTATGAATTTTTTTTGGGTTTGAGAAAGTTTGCTGAAACTACAAAGTTTTGAATCAAAATAGTGTTGGTAGTTTTTTTTTCAGTTGGCAGGGAATTGTACACAAAGAATCGGTTTTGAAAAGATAAACAGTTAACTTGAAATTACAAAATAATGATGGACTAGCTGTTGAAGAGAATTTGGTGCACTAGTAGAGCTGCCATCTTTTCAAAATTTCTGAACCAGACAATAGGTTTGTTCCTGAGTGGTTTGAATTTGAAACCGTACAAGGCATGCGCAATGTCATTTTACAGCCAAGAACTGAATAATGCACATGCCAGTTTTAAACCAGTTAGGGATTTGTGTTGGAACAGACCTAATATTTGCCAGAGATATTTGCAAGTTAGAATTTTAAAAGTACATTTTCCATCACTCTTAGCCTAGGGATAAGATGGGGATAAGTTTGGCTGGGCGTGTGAAGTTAGTCTTTAACCATTAAAATAACATATTTGCAAATATTTTTATAAATTTATTTTATTTTATCACAATTTCACAATTTTTTCAAAAACTGGATAAATTAATAATCAATCCAAACCATAAATTTAAAAACTGGCTTGTCTGGGTGAAAACCAGCTTGGTGGCAACACTATACACTAGACCTGACATGGCTGGTTCTGCTACATGACAAATGCAACCATTGTAGTTCCTTGCACAGAAAAATGTGAGTTTTCAATATCCAACTTACTTGTTAGGCCAGGAACACACATGCATAAAATTCAGTGTAAAATCTAGCATAAAACGGAAAGTGTAAAAATTTTTCCAAAATTTTGGCTGAAAAATAACTGAAAAAAGAGTAGAGTTTGTCTCTACTTTTTTACGCCAAAATTTTTCCAATAAAGAGGAGTCTTTTTTTGTGACGTCAAAGTAAACATGTGTTTAGCAGTGTAACTAAAGTTGATATGTGAGGTGGAATTGGCATGGGTTTGGTCCTACATTGTCTGATGTCCACGTCGACCTTGACCACGTGTCCTGCATTTTTTGTTCCGTTGGTGAGACAGGTGAATAATTTACTTTATTTGGATCGGTTATGAGATATTTACAATATTATTGAATTATAATACAAATCCAAGATTGGCGATGCTGTCAACTCCAAAGGGTTAGTGTAGAATGAAAAAGTCTCTCCCCTCGTTGGAGTTCATGAGTAAAAATGAGGTCAGAGGGCGTAGGTCATGCAGTGGCACACTCTGCCCTACACATGGTTTTTATTCTAATAATGGTGGCAATAGTGGTTACCCCTACAATTGTGATTGTCTCCAAGAAATGAAAAATAAATGAAAAGAAGACTTTTATTGAATCCATTTGACCACATCAGTATATTTATGACCAAAAAAAGTGTCATGTATAAAGGAATTTAAACAAAGTTTATGGATGGCCATAGGTGCTAAGTTTCAAATAACAGGTAGGTCTAATAGAATCAATATATAGTATTTAGATCACACGTTCGTTATTTCAATTCAGAATACAAGTCTATTAATTTGAATTTTCTAAATTATAGCAGAGGCAGCAGAGAAAAAAATGGAAGGTACAAAGGGATAGATATAAGAGAGAAAAAAAATTAATAAAATGTTAGTGGCAGTGGTATTCTCGATTGTTAAATTGTAGTTCTGGAATCGATGAATTATTAAATCCATGTAAATCACACTCTCAAAATAGCTTCCTAACCCAACAGCATCTCTTTTGGTGTTTTTTTAATAAAATCATTTTGTGACCGCAGGGTTGGCACCTCTTTGGTGCCCTGTCAGGATTACACCACTGTGTCTTAAGGACAGAGACAGAAACCAGATTGGCTGTTAATTTTCTTTACGCAAACTGTCGCGTGTGTGGACTTTTGGTTCCGGGATGGAGGCAGAAGGAGAGAATCAGAGGAATTACACTCTATAGATTTGCTTTATATACATAATACCCATTTATTGTTCTATTTAAGCTATATATAAATCATATTCAATTTCAGTTAACATAGCTACTTCTTTCCCAATAACCCTTAATGGGAGAGAGAGTTTACATTTACTTTGCGCGAGGATAAATACCTTGATATAAGTTAGGAGAGTAAGAAATGTAGTCCTTGAGTCTCAAGAGGTCCTTTTGAACGATGAGGTTTCTTAGATGCTGGTCTTCCTGCACAGTGGTGATTAGAAAAGTCCCTGGCAGCGGCTAATCCACACACGTAATCCTATAGTTCACTTACTCTGGAGACTCTCTTTTGCACATTGACCCCTCTTCTTTATAAAGGGGGTATCGTTGGGTTTTTTCCACTGCCTTATTAGGACTGTTTTCCACCACTGACCAATAGTTATTTTCTTTCTTCTCTTCGTAGATTGCGGGGGTGACACATTCAATGTATCATCTTCAACCAGGAAATAAGTCCATAGGAAAACAATTTAATGATCTTTTTAAATGTCGTTTATGGTGTTTATTTCTCTAAACTTTTTCTCTCTCAACAAAAAATTTTTTTAATAATTTATTCCACTAAGTTTGCCTCTTACAATTTCTTAAAATCATCAATGATTGAGTGGAATACAACCACCAACAATTAACATCATCAGATATCAATGGTGCCATTTTACTAAACTATATATGATGTAAATAATAAAAATAAAACAATGGGATCAGTTATTGTAAATACAACCACCAACAATTAACATCATCAGATATCAATGGTGCCATTTTACTAAACTATATATGATGTAAATAATAAAAATAAAACAATGGGATCAGTTATTGTAAATATTAAAATTAATAAATTTCAAAAAATTTTTCTTTAAATAAGAATACAAGTGAAATTCACTTTTTTAAATCCGATTTCGATAGAATTAAAAACAGAGATGGTATAGAAACTTATTTACTATTTCTCACTTTACACAAAACTTGCAGATATTTGCATGGAATCATTGGATGAAAAAATCTTCCAGTTTCAAGGTTTTGTTTTTTATACTAGATATGTGGATTATATATTAATTTTGTATGACTCAAATGACACCACAGCTGAAAACATCAAGATTTATGCAAATAGTTTAAATAATAACAGTAAATTTACTTATGAAGAAGAAAGAAACTATGAAATTAATTACTTAGATGTCACAATTACAAGACAAAATGAAACATTGCTGTTTCGTAAGTACGAAAAAATATGTAATAATAGTAAGATGATTATCATAAATCATATTGCCCTATAGGAATAAAACGAAATGTATTTTTGATGGAATTAAGGAAAATATTTAATAGAACAACATTAAAAAAATATTGAAATAGAGACTAAGAACCTTTTTAAAAAATATTTATTAAATGATTATCCACAACAGCTTATATATAAGTTGTATAATACTTATATTAACCACTTGTCGCTCACCGATTAATTAATTTAATGTAATTAAGCATTAAAAATACTTAAAACTGAAAAAACGAAAGAAATGCGTTAATTTTGAAGAAAAAGCTTCAAATTTCATTTTCCTTTCTCTCGCCTTTCTGTGAAATTTGACACTGACAAGTCATTGTTTACACAGCTGGATGACCTTGAGAACAGCTGGAGTCCGATTTCCTGGGGCATTCTCATAGACGTCTCGGGAGGACAAGGGTTTAAAGTAGGGTGAATACTAGCTGGCCGTATATTTTTAAATATTTTTAAAAAATTAAAATTTTAATTGTGATTTCCGACCCCCTTTCTAGATATTTGGTCTTCTTGGTGNTAACGCTATGTAACATGCCCGAGTTAACTCGGGACTGGATGTTAAGGGGTTTTAATAATAGATATAATGTCAAAGATAAAAAAATAGAAAATTTATATATTAAAATTCCGTATATTTCAAAATTTTATGAAAAATATAAAAATTATTATTATTTTATTTTATAAATATAAAAATTATATTAAAGAATTATTTTTTATCAACTTAGTAGGTGAACAAAGAAATAAATTAAACAAGAGTATCTGTTTCATTAACAAAGTAAATGAGAAACAATCAAGGAATCCTTTAGAAGTAGCAGGAGTCGTATATAGATTGATGTGTACATGTACAGAACAGAAATATTATATTGGAGAAACAGGAAGAAAACTTGAAGTGAGACTGAAAGAACATGAGGCGGCAATCTGACTAAACAGAACCGAATCTCTGTGGCAACAACACTGCAATATAACAAAATGTATTATTGACTGAAATAATAATAAAATATTGTACAAAGTAAAAAATCTTGTAAAAAGACATGTTATCGAACATTATTGTATAAAAGGACATGTAAATTGTATTAATTTAAATACTGGCGCATGTGTTGATACATGCTGGAATAGCTTGATAGAGTATTAAAGTATCGGCAATGTAAAACTGTAATATCCACTGATGAGGCTGATAAGCGAAATATATTTGGAAGAAAAAGGAAAAATAAAGTGAGAAATAGTAAATAAGTTTCTAGTCCATCTCTGTTTTTAATTCTATTGAAATTGGATTTAAAAAAGTGAATTTCACTTGTATTCTTAAAGAATTTTTTTTAAAGAAAAATTTTTTGGAATTTATTAATTTTAATATATGATGTTATTACATTTCTGTTGCCTATTTGGCCAGAATTTTTACTTGTGTGTTCTGGCATAAAAGTGTAAAACAGAAACCGAATCAAAAGCTGATTTCTGATTAATTTTTCTGCCACACAATTTTACGCACGTGTGTTCTTGACCTTAGATTTGGCATCTACCGATTTGTTTTCTGTTCCACTTGAAAAAATATTGTTTCTAAATTATTAGAGATTTAGAAGAATATGATGATTGAGCTAATTAAAATTTCACTGTCTGAGTTCTACAGTGATATCTAGAAGCTCTATGAATGTGCCAGGTATATATAATGAAACAGGTATATATAGAGTTCGAATATATGTTGAAGGTTAAGGATTAATAAAAGTTTTCTGTTAAATTACAGGCAGCCCTCAACTTTCGCACATAATTGGTTCCTGAAAGTGTGTGTGAATGTTGAATGTTCGAAAGTAGAGGAATGTAAAAAAATATGCACTAAAAACTGAAATATTTATTCCTTAATTTTACTCTTATTTTTAAAAATTGCACATATCATAGATCTGTTTACATTGTATGAACGCCCGATTGAAGTAAAAGATTCACCGTTTTCAGAATGTTTAATTATTTCCATCTTTGTCTCAATCATATGAAGTTTATGAGTCCTTAATTTCTTTGTTCATATCAACACTGCAGTTTCTCTGTTTCTCACTCTCAATTTATAAGGATGAAATATTTAAACATAAAAAAATTGGCAAAACACACATGTTGACACACGCCCTAATGCAAAACTGAAGCTGTTTTGGCCTCTTGCTCTAAACAACACAGTAGTGATTAGGATTCTGAGAAGTCCACTATTGTAGGAAGTAATGTGTCCGAGAACATAGAGCGAGCTACTGCACTTTGTAGTGTATGTGTGTTCTGCATGGAACAAAAGTTTTTCATTATCGACAAAAATATTTAAACAGTTGAATTTTTAAAAATGTGCGAAATAGCAAATTGTAAGAAAGTCGAGGGCCGACTGTATATTTAAATTAAAAGTGAAAGCTAAATTTTATATTTTATTATCTTATAAATTGTTTATTTAATGATCTATAGCACTTGCTATAATAAGTATGTTGTTCTTTAAGGGTAAATCTGTACATATTTTATTAAGTATTTTTAAATAGAATTATAATGTAAGATGACATATTTGTTTTTATTTTAGGTACCTTCTCTTATGATGATGTATTTAATTTTCATTGGATCTCTTTTAACAAGGTAATTTCAGTATATAAAATAAAATCACTACTTTGGTATCATCCTTTCACTACTTTATATATACCATTTCTTGTCAGAAACTCTTTGCACTGACAACCCTAATATGATGTGTGGCAAAGTGAGTCACTCAAGTGACATTCTTCTGATGACAATTCTTATAGATAAAGCTTCATACACTTGTCTAGACATGAATACATGATCACCATTTTATTGGAATTATCAATGATGATGTACCTATTTTAATTATGTGAAAGAGGTATCATTTTTGGATATTTAATTGAATGTAGTGTGAGTAAAAATTGCTGGTGGGTTGTAAAAAATGGGCTGTCAGGCCAGAGATTGGTCAGGCATGCTCTGTAAAAATATTGCAGCTCTCTTATCTGAATTACTGAGACATAATCTATTTAAAAATGTGTGTGATATATTTTGAAAATTATGTTTAGTTCCTATCTAAATATGTTTTTCTTCTGTCTCAATTTTATTCTTTTTAAATTAATTTGAGATATATATATAGTAAAACCTGTCTATGGCGATCACACATGGTTCGTTTTAAAAAGTGGTCTTTTAGACAGATGCATTCTTTCACCATCTTGCCTCCTGAACACTTCTTTCCCTTTTTGATTAATGTTTTATCTGGAATGGCATGAAAAAAAAGTCCTGTTTTGTCTGTGTTATAGACATCACGAAAATCATATTTATCTATCATCGAAAGAACACACAGTTTCTAATTTTCCACATTAACTTTATAGACGTCACCACTTTCATTACACAAGGTGCGATAACAATGTTATGATGCTTTCAGAAACTTTCCAGCCATCCATTCTGCATGAAACGATGAAATGCCTAATTTTTCTGCAAATTCACATTCTTTTACCCGAATGATTGGTCCACTCAAAGGAATCCATTTAGCACTTGCCTTTTGAAACCACTCCCATACCAATTTGTTTATCTCTTCATTTGGCTGCTTTCTTTTTCATTTGCCATCCTTGTTTCCATTAGTTTCCCATTCCTCTAGTATAGACTTCTTCTGTTGCAAAATTTTGAAAATTTGCATTTTTCCACATTTAAATTTCGCCACTAATCTCTGTTGTGATAAGCCATTTTCACTTTCTCTGATAACTTTAACACGATTTTCTAACAACATCACTTTGCATTTCTTTCATTTTTCCGACATTTTCACACAAACTGAAATGAATTTACTTTGTAGCTGGACTAATTCATTAACACCTGTAGCTAATTTCAAGAGTGGGAGAAGTGCCCAAGATGGGTTCGAACAATAGTTTAGACCAGATATATTTGCGGAAGTGGTCACGTATTACAGTTGTATGTAAAAGTGATGCCTGCGGTCGTGTTACACAGTCAGTCATTGAATACAGGTAACTTATACGAAGACTCTATGTATAAACTATTCTGTGCCAGAAATTTAGGTTCAGCAGTTTCCTCTGCGCAATGATGAACCAGTCAGTCATTCAGTCAGGTCATGTAATTTTATATATATATATATTGATAAAATAAAGGGAGACTTTAATTTATCTATGATAAAAATTAATTTCAATTTAACTAATATAATTACACTTTTTTTGTTAGGTCATAATTAAAAAATAAAAAAACAGTTATAAAAAGAGAGAAATCTTATATACTTCAATATTCTAAAAGTTTAAAAATTTTTAAATTTTTTTTTGTTTTGGTGTTATTTTGAGTTTTGAAATTGATAATCATTTCAGTTTCTAGTTTAATTAAAATCATTTAAATGTAATTAAAAGTTAAAGTTCTTTTTTCTTTTTAGACTGAGAGGTCCAACTGCAAGAATGACAGCAAGTGAACAGAAATTGGAAGGAGAATTGCGTTATGTAAATTCTCGACTTATAATGAATAGGTTCAAATTATAATTTTTTACAAAGTTATTATGATTAATTTCAATTAATAAAACTTCTGTTAATAACATTCTAGTGAAGAAGTAGCATTTTACCATGGAAATGAGAGAGAGAAAAGAACTATTAAGCAGGCATTGAAAAGATTGGTAAAATTATATTTTATAAATACTTATTTTTTAAATTAAAAAATTTTTGTAAAATATTGATAATGATTAGAAATTTTAAACTTTTTGTGTAGGTTGGTCATTTACGTACCTCTCATTATTTTCAATTTTGTATGGGTTATATAGAAAATATTGCAGCCAAATGTAAGTATTAATAACAATTATTAAGTGTTTTAAAATATACTTGATGGCAAGATTATTGTTTTTATTATCTAATTTATCATCTGTATTAATGAGTAGAAACTTTAAAAATGATATGCTATTACGAATTATTATTATATTTTTAAAAAATATATAAAAATATTTAATTTGAAACATGTTTTTCTGAATAAAATTGTGTTCAGTAAAATGTTTTGAATAGGAGAAAAGTTCTATATGTTATAAGCATAATTGTTTTTAGCTTTACTTAGTTATTATTATTATTACAGTAGAGCATCGATTATCCGACCCCCGATTAACCATCACATAGGTTAACCCACCGTTCTGGTTGGCAAATTTCAAATGTCCGCTAGTGATGTGGCGCTACAATATTTGGCTATGTCTTGGCTACTTTAATATTATTTTTTAAAAATTTTTGCGTGTTTTAGCTGGCAACACGGCTCGACCATTGAAGGAAGGCCAGTATTTAAACGAGACTTAATTTTCTAATTATGAGTGGTTGTGGTTGTGTGAACAATAAAGTAATTTAAAAATAATTTTTAACGATACAATAGCGACGATTATTATTTAAAAAAAAATTTTGTTAGGCTTAACATCAATGAAAATTCAACGCGAAGTTGGTTAATAGTGATATACTAATATACTATTTACATGGGATATACTAATGTATTATACTAATAATGTATTTTTTTCATTCTTTTCGGTTATCCAATTTTTTCAGTTATCCAACCAACCTGAGTCCCCAATTGAGTCAGATAATCGATGCTCTACTGTATTATTATTTATATATTGAATGCATACAGTAATGTATATGTTACTGTGAATGACCAATATGTGGTGAATGTCAACATTTTCCGGTGAATGTCAGCATTCACACAGTCGTTTTGTGTATGTACGAAATATTTGCTAAATATTATTATTTCTCACTTGCACCGGCAAATGTCGACATTCAGCATGCACTGATGGTGAATGTTGAATAAAAATATTTTTATTACGTTAAGACAAAAATGAAACTTTTTAATATGTCAAAATAGGAGAAAGCTTAAGTAACAGCACATGTAAATAAACTGTTGAACATAAAACAAACAGTACATTCTAAATAAATTATGTGATTAATGTTACACAATTTTATTTATTGCAACAACTCAAACTGTTATGGCATTTTGAATTTCACAATAGTCCCTTGCTTTTACAACTGCATTTATTCGTGGAACTCTTCTTTTTGCAATGACAGCATGTATAGCCTTGCCCTCTACTTTTTGAATTAGCTGCAGCTGTTATCTCAGTGATATTTCTTGAAAAGAAATCTCATCTATGGAAAGTAACTTTTCTTCACAAATTACGAACTGATTACGGGTATAAAGCTGCTTGAGAGTACCGTTTTTGTTTGCTAATTTTAAAATATCGGAGTCTTCTATTCCAACAACAACCGCCATCACATTTTGGGCATCTGTATGTCCACGGTCGACATCATTGAGTTGTATTTGCACGGTATCACCAATTTGAGCAGTAAGAAACAGTGAAGAATTTAGCGACAGACTGTCGCCTCTCTATGGACATCTGTGTCTCGGATGTCGTTTCGACCTCCACCGAAGCTTATCTATGCTTGTCGACATACACCGGCGATTGTTCAAATGCATATAATATAACCAAATATTCGGTCTTTCACCAATGTATTTTGTATGTGTCGACATTCACTGGAGAATATCGACATTTTCTAATTTCGGTCTTTTACAGTAACATATATAATTCTTATTGAGTTAATTTTCGCACGTAAAATACTGAAAGACAAATATAATTAATATCAAATAAATTAATTTTCAGATACAAATAGTACTGATTAAATTCCTAAAGTAGTTTTTTACAAATTGCTATTAACATCTTTTTATAATGTGTGCTTGCATACACATGCACACTCATTCACTCTCTCTAAATTCAAGACTACAAAAGTAATCAAATTTATAATAATAATAAAGTAAAAGAAAAATTAGTGCTACAGGATGTTAAGGCCATGAAGCTTATGATAAAAAAGATGATGTTGATCTTGATTTTCCCAAATAATAATTTTCCTAATGATTTTCTTTACCCTTTTTTTTTTTTTTAATGGACTTCACACATCCAAGATATCCAAGATTCACACATGAACTATGTGGCAGCCATGTAAAACTTCAAATGCTCATAATTTCTAATAAATAATTTTTTGAAATGATGCACTTGAGATAAAAGCTCATTTATTTTTCATGTAGAATCATAATATGCAATAAAAAGAGATGGTTCCTATTTAAGAAAATGAAGTTGATCCTATTTTCACCAGTTGTAGTTCCATCTGGTTATCCCTTTGAAGTTAACATTTTTGGTTTGGAATTTTTGGTTTTTTTGATAGCATATGTCTTTTTTTTCAGTTATTTCGGTGGATTGATTAAAACGGACCACTCTGTATAAATAATTTTAATATTTGATTAAAAAAAAAAATATTAAATTCAAAATAAAAAAGAAAACTAAGACCTGGAATAATAATTTTTAAAAAATAAATAGGGATGCAATTATGTATTCTTTATATTATATTTATTAAAATTTTATCAATAATGTAAGCAATTAATTTTAACATTTAACATTGGTAATACTTATGAATATGGATTTATAGACTGGGCCACAGCTTTTGGATTTTTTATCATCAGCCGTCCATTTTTAGGAACAAGACATTCACAGATGGCTCACAATAATCGTCTGGAAGTGAGTTTACTGAATTTTAGTTAATAAAATTATGACATAATTATTTTGCCTTCTATACAAAATATAATTTTTAACTTTTTAGCTTTACTATCGCAGTGGAAGAATGTTGGTAAAACTTGCAGAAGCTGTAGGACGTCTTGTATTGGCAAGTAATGAATTGACACGATTAGCTGGATTTACGTTGAGAATTAGTCAGTTGATCAAAGTACTCGATGATTTGAACAAAGGGCAATATGAACGCACAATGGTAGATTCTTGGCAAAATAATAATAGTAAGTAATTAAAATATTTATTTTCAGAACTTAAATAATTTGTTTAACATAAAAGTTTTATTTATTTAGCATCTGATCGTCTTAATTCTGTGCAGCTTATGTCAGGAAATGGAAAAATTATCACTGAAAATAATATTATTAAGTAAGAATCTGTATTTGAAGCTTTTCATTAAATGATATGCAAAGTATTAAAATTTAATTTACGAAAGCTAATTTAAATGATTTCATTTTGTTTCCAGGTTTATTAAGGTTCCTCTTATGACACCAAATGGTGATGTTTTGATTGAAGAATTAAGCTTTGAGGTTGAATATGAAATAGTATTATAAGTAAATATGTTACAGATAAGATGTTAATGTTAAAATTTACAGGTACACTCTGGTAGGAATGTTATCGTTTGTGGACCAAATGGGTGTGGAAAAAGTTCCTTATTCCGTATACTAGGAGAGGTAGATTTTAAATTTAATGTTTTGAAATAAATTTATAGCCATTAAAATTTTTAAATATCTTGAATATATTATCCTAGCTCTGGCCTATATTTGGTGGTACCCTTATTAAACCTACGAAGTTAAATCTATTTTACATTCCACAGGTAAGTGCTTTCTGACGATGATGCTATATTTTATAAACTAATGCTGGTGGTTGATTTTAGAAACCATACATGACATTGGGAACACTAAGAGATCAAGTAATCTATCCTGACAGTTATGATGATATGATAAAGAAAAATGTCACAGATGATGATTTGAAATATTACCTTGAATTGGTAAACATTTAATATTAAATTTTTTATTTATTTTGGTTGTTATTAATGTTTAAAAATATTTTTTTAAAAATTTAGGTTCAACTCACTTATCTATTAGAACGTGAAGGGGGTTGGGATGCTATCCAGGTACCATGATTTGTTTGGTCATTTTGTTTTTTGAAGAAGAAGTTTATAAAATAAAATTTTAAATTTTAGGATTGGTTAGATGTTTTGAGTGGAGGTGAAAAACAGAGAATAGCAGTAAGTGAATTAAAAAATATAATCTTGACTTAAAATTTTTTCATTGTAATTTTAATATTTAAACAAGTTCATAAATAATGAAATACTTATTGAACACATTCAGAAGCTTTAGACTTGACATAACAATTAGTAATATTTGTTTTTTTAAGGAACAAAATTATAAATTTAGAAATTTATTATTAAAAATTAGTATTTTGTAAATGCTTATCATTTGAATATTGAAAGTTCATGAAATATCAAACTTTACTATTTGTAGTTGGCAAATCCAACAATTATTGCATGGAGAAATGGAAATAATCCAGATTATTTTGTTTTTAATTTTGTAATATTCACAGCTTTCACAAACTAGTTCAACACAAAATACTATTACAGATTCATATAAATATGTTTGCTTTATGTAATCCACAATATGGTAATAAAATGATTAGTATTAAAGTAATTTATTAATTGCTTCACATAATCTACAACATGATTTATCAATAATTTAAAATTATTTAGTAAGATAATTTTAAACAAATTAATTATTTAAAATATGAAAATTTCTAGTAAATTTAGAATAAAAAATTTCTAAATAAAGATTCTTTTATCATTTTACCTCTCATTATTCAGATACTAAAAGCTTCAATACATCTACTAGAGTTAATCTTATATATTGTCTTCCTACTAGCTTCTTAACAGTGAAATTTTAAGAAGCCAGTAAGATGACTCTCAACTCAAATAAGAATTTTGTATATGTAGAAAACATTCTTCTCTTGAATCTATGGCTAAAAATGAGGAAAGTCAAATATTTATTTTTCAAGAGAAAACTTGGAAGAATTTTAGTTACTGAAATTTTCATAACTTCACAAAAGAATAGTTAGCTAAAAACAGAATTTGTTAAATTTTTTGTGCTCCAATGAAACCTTTTCATATTTGAAAAAAAGTTTCTATTGAGCTTTCTTTGAAAGATATTAGTAATATTTTTTTTTAAGTAAACAGAGAAATTTTAAATTATTGAACCTAATTAATACTGCCTAAAAATATCTCTAGATAATCAAATCCATAATTTTACATAGTCAAAATTCAATCTAATTTAAGTAAAAGATGATGTTAATAAATGGAATTTATTAAATAATTTCTGTATGTAAACTGAAATAAATTTTGTAACTTGTAGATGGCAAGATTATTTTATTGTAAACCCCAGTTTGCAATACTTGATGAATGCACAAGTGCAGTTAGTGTTGATGTTGAAGGATCCATGTATCAGTATTGCAAAAAGGTAAGTGCATAAAATGATCAGAAAAATTATTAGAATTCATTGTTTGAATTAAAAATAAACCTATTATAGGTGGGCATTACTCTGTTTACCGTATCACATCGAAAATCACTGTGGAAGTATCACGATGTAAGTAAATTTAATCTAACGGGCGATTAACATTTGAAAAGTTTGTTCTGATATTAAAAAAAAAATATTCATTTCCAGTATTTCTTATACATGGATGGTAGAGGAGCATATGAATTCAAAGAAATTGGACCAGATACTGAAGAATTTGGATCTTGACTTTTCATTGAAATAATAATCTTTCTGATTACAATTTTACTTTTAATATTTTTATGTGACATATAATTGAAAGAAATAGGATTTATTTTATTCTTAAACATGCATAGATCTGTGATATTTAAACGTTTATGCACAAAATGCATTTTATTAGAGAAAAGGTTAATATATTATTTGGTAGAAAATTAAAATTATATCTGAGATTATGAAGTAGTTGAACAGCTTCATTGAAATTTCTGTAATGTAATTTATATGCTAAAAGTGTAAGTAGATTTTGAAGTATTAATATATAATTAATTATTTAAAAGTATAAAATCTACATAATCAGGATTATATTATATTATATTGATTAAAAAGTTACCTGAAATGTAACTCATGTATAGTATAACATTACATTTTATTTTTGTATGTGTCTTGGATTATTCCAAGATTTACAATGTATCAATTTATATATACCATAGATTTTGCAATATGACAACGCTTAATATAAAATTCAAACTGAAATTTATCATGAATTATGACAATTCAGTATAAGATATAAAATGACTGACTGACTGACTGGAGTTGTCAGTATTGTGATTTTATTCTATGAAAATGAAAAAAAAAGGTCACAAAATTTACAATGTATCAATTTATATATACCATAGATTTTGCAATATGACAACGCTTAATATAAAATTCAAACTGAAATTTATCATGAATTATGACAATTCAGTATAAGATATAAAATGACTGACTGACTGACTGGAGTTGTCAGTATTGTGATTTTATTCTATGAAAATGAAAAAAAAAGGTCACAAAATTTACAATGTATCAATTTATATATACCATAGATTTTGCAATATGACAACGCTTAATATAAAATTCAAACTGAAATTTATCATGAATTATGACAATTCAGTATAAGATATAAAATGACTGACTGACTGACTGGAGTTGTCAGTATTGTGATTTTATTCTATGAAAATGAAAAAAAAAGGTCACAAAATTTACAATGTATCAATTTATATATACCATAGATTTTGCAATATGACAACGCTTAATATAAAATTCAAACTGAAATTTATCATGAATTATGACAATTCAGTATAAGATATAAAATGACTGACTGACTGACTGGAGTTGTCAGTATTGTGATTTTATTCTATGAAAATGAAAAAAAAAGGTCACAAAATTTACAATGTATCAATTTATATATACCATAGATTTTGCAATATGACAACGCTTAATATAAAATTCAAACTGAAATTTATCATGAATTATGACAATTCAGTATAAGATATAAAATGACTGACTGACTGACTGGAGTTGTCAGTATTGTGATTTTATTCTATGAAAATGAAAAAAAAAGGTCACAAAATTTACAATGTATCAATTTATATATACCATAGATTTTGCAATATGACAACGCTTAATATAAAATTCAAACTGAAATTTATCATGAATTATGACAATTCAGTATAAGATATAAAATGACTGACTGACTGACTGGAGTTGTCAGTATTGTGATTTTATTCTATGAAAATGAAAAAAAAAGGTCACAAAATTTACAATGTATCAATTTATATATACCATAGATTTTGCAATATGACAACGCTTAATATAAAATTCAAACTGAAATTTATCATGAATTATGACAATTCAGTATAAGATATAAAATGACTGACTGACTGACTGGAGTTGTCAGTATTGTGATTTTATTCTANGTAAGTCACTTCCGGTGCGCTGTCTCTCCCTCCATCCGGAACCTGATCGCTCCATTATGCAATTGTTTGCGTGACTTAATTTGGAGGCACTGCAGCTTCCGTGTCAACCGAGGCACGGTGGTGTCCATCCTGACAGGGCATCGAAGAGGTGCCGATTCCCTGGTCACACAAGTTTTAGATGACACAAAGTGTAAAATTAGACTATGCTCCTGAGAAATGTTTATTGTACTGTAAATAGAAAGATTTCCTTACTTTCATGACTGAAAAAGCAGATGTTTGTCCCTGGAATTTATGACACTGTTTTTATTTTGAATTCTAGTGTTGCTCTTGTGTTGGTAAGTGGTCTAAGTTTTCTGCTTTTAGTTTTGTGCTCTATTGGATAATATCTTTTATATAGAAGTTATTCTACTGTTTTATCAAGTAAGTTTATTATAATCATATTATTTCCAGAGAATATTATCTATTTGTTTTCTTGCGCATAAGATATAAAAAAATGGGTTTTTAGATAATTTTTCTTATTTGTTAGATTAGAAATTTTTCTTTTTTTAATTAATATGCTTGAAAAAAAGAGAAAAGTAGAAGAAGAAAATTGAGAATTTAGAAGTGAATGGACTGAATCCTATGCAGTTCTTTCAAATTTAACAGGATTCCCAGTGTTTAAAATGTCAAGAAAAGTTTTCTAATAACAAAAAATGTACAAAGGCATTTTTTTAAATAAACAAAGCATTTGCAAACGCTTATCGAGAGGGAGAAGAAAGAAGAAAAGCAGAAGAAATTCAATGTAAAATGAACTTAAGTAAAGATACATTTTCAAATTGGATAAAATCAAGTAATAATACAATTAATTACTGCTAGTTTTGTTGCTACTCTAGAAATAGTGAAACGAGGAAAGTCATTAACAGATGGCGATTTTGTGAAAGATTGTTTTATTAAAATGTCTGAGTATTTTCTTTTTTTGTGATTTTAAAAATAAAACAGAAATAATTATTAAAATAAAAGACATGCCATTGTTTACTAAAACTGTAAGAGACATCAGAACTATTCATATGGCAGATGTAACTAGTCAGCAGATTACAGATTTAAGTTCAACACCAGGATTTTCTATTGCCTGTGATGAATCTTGGGATATGAATGATATTGCATAGGTTGTACTTATCTGTAGATATGTTAACTCTGACGAAACTCAGGAAGAGTTACTTGATATACTGCCACTTACAGGACAAACTTCAGGTGAGGATATAGAATCTGCTGTTACCAACTGTTTAAAAAGTAAAAATATTGATATTAATAAAATAGTATCAATTGCAACTGATGGAGCACCAAGTACCAAAGGTGAAAAGAAAGGTTTTGTTTCTATGTTTAAAAAACAAATTATGCATGACTTTTTTTCTTTTCATTGCATAAACCATAAAGAGGTACTTTGTTTGCAAACTTTTCCGAAGGAAATAACATTAGTTATGGACTGGTTGTACAAATTGTGAACAAAATAAAGGCAAGACCACTATATCATTGGCAAATTTGTGAACTTCTTAATGACGTCAATAGCCAATATTCAGATTTTTTTTTACAGAATAAAGTTAGGTGGCTTTCCAGAGGAGCAGTGCTAGTGTGATTTGCTGCTTGCATTGAAGAAATAAAATTATTTTTAAAGCAAAAAGATCTTGAATACATTGAGCTCAATAATCACGAAAGGTTACAAAAATTTTATTTTATGGTACAGTANCAATCAAAATAAATATATTGAAAAATATAAAAACAAAAAAAAAATGATACTTTAGAAGTTAATCTAGTATCAAAAACGTTTGATTCAGCACAACACAGTCTGACTGGGATGCTTTTGGTTAACCAACGTTTTGGTTGATTGGCATTCGGATAATTGATGCTCTACTGTATTCTCTTTTCTCAAACAAAAATATAAGAATAATTTTCATAAATAAATTTATCAGGAAAATTAGAAAGTCATTATCTGCACCCTAATTTTCAGTAAAGTGATTTTTTGTGTTATGGATAATACAAAAAAATTAATCAGAATAGTATTCCCCATTGTTAGCTATGACTCCAGACCAATGTTCAACCAGCTTTTAAATGCTCAGTTTGAAGAAAGATGGCTATTTGAAAGCAAACAAGTCATCCATATTACTTTTTGCAACTTCTTCATGGTCAAATATTGCCTAAACCAGATGATTTTGCAAACACTGAAAAAATGTTCACTGATGTGATGTGGCAAGACCTTGAAAATATGGTGGATGATTGAGTTTCCAACCCAGCTGCTGCAAAATGTCTTCTTACTGGTATGTGGTTTAGTGTTATCTTGATGGAACAATACTTCCTTCCTGACAAATTTCAGTAATCCTTTGCAACCAGATTATCAAGTATGTCATAGTAGCTATCACTCTCAGTTGTTTTGCCTGACAACATATAGTGATGATAAATGATACCTTGACAATCTCAGAACACACAGCAGCACCTTTTGTTGTTCAAAGCTCACTAAGACTTGGTGGATGGCTGTTTGCTGGGCAACACATAGGCATGTAGGCAACACTCAGGTAGTTGGATTGTCATAATAAATCCACTTCTCACTGCAGATCACAAGTAACCAAAGAAGTGAGTAGTTCAGATGCTGATTCAACAGTGATGTGCACTTGGAAATTCAATCACACTTGTGTTAAGTCAGGATGTGTGTGTGACACTCAATTTATGTTTGTGTATTCGATACCTCACTAGATCATCATCAATCAATCTCCTGTGGTCATCCAGGGCATGGTTTGTCTTCAGTGCTGTAGTTTCCAGACCTGAACTGAACGAACCAATTTCTGACAGTGAATTCAGATGGTCCATTGTCACCATCAACTTTTGCCATATTTTGACAGTCTGCTTCACAGAGAATCTGAGTCAATACTCATACGACCACCGATCTTTTTTTATTGATTTATATTGGCATTTTTGCAAACTTTTTTGAAATTTACAGTCTTGGAACACAATTTTATTATGTCTCTTTTGCATCACCAGTTGAAAAAAGGTGTTTTTTTAATTTCTTACCCTATCATTATCATCTACAGACATTTTTACAAATGCTTTTTGATGGCAGTGACTTTCTATTTGACCCGATATTATTATATGTTTTAAAATTACAAAGATAAATGTTACCTGCCACAAATCAAAACCAACAATGCATATTTCTTCATAGCTGTAAAGAAGCGGATCAGCAACATAATCTGGATTATCAATTTCAGGATGGATCCATGGTCCTTTATAATCAGGATTATCGATCTGTTTTGGCTTCCATTCACCTTTGTAATCTGGATTATTAATCATTGGAGGTTCCCATTCTCCATCCATCTCATCATCCCAATCTTCTGGTTTCACTGCTTCGGGGTCAAGAATATATTCTGGTTTATCCCAATCCTTGATGAAAAAAATTTATTAAAATTTATTTATTTTAAAAAGACAATTAACTTTCAGTTATATACCTCTGGCTTTTTATCTTCTGGATCATCAATCATTGGTCGATCATCCCAGTCTTTAGGTTTTGTTGCATTTGGATCTTTAATTCTTCTTGGTGGTAGAAAGTTCCAATCATTCTCCAAATCTCCACTTGCTACTTTATCGTTATCAATTTTTACAATATATGTATTATCAGGTTTCACAATTAATGTATATAAATGTGTATATTCATCATCCTAAAAATTTAAAACAAAAATTAACAAATAATGAATATGATAAAATCCTCATAAATATGGAATTTCATTCTATAAAACTGGCATGAGTACATAACATTATTATGGAATAAATTTTTAACATGGCTCTACGAAAACTAATGTTCTATGGGGTCTTTCAGGAAAAAAATGTATTTAATTTTATGTTTTGATTTTACCTGATCTATAGTTTTTATCAGATACACTTAACTATATATTTCTTTCTGTTATGCAATTTAATTCATAAACAACTAGAATAAATTTTCACCATCTTTAAATGAAGCATTTTATTTAATTAACATCTTGAAAAGATTTTTAAAAAACATATTCTACATTATCTGTGATAAATTCCTCATTTTTCTACATATTTTTCTGATGAAATTCAATTAATTCCTTAATAATATCATTTATAAACCATCAAATCCTTTAAATACTTACTTTGCATCTTATATCTTTTTCAATCAACAGATTCCTTCCTTTATAATTAAATATCACATGAACTTTCTTAGTTGATGGACCACAAATATCAGGTCCTATTATTAATAAAAATTGAAAAGAACAATTTAAGATTTATTTATTTCATTCTGCATTTTTACACACAGAAAATATTTTATAAATTTAATTTTTAATGCTTAGAAAAAAAAAACAATTTTTCCACAAATTTTATTCACCAAAATAATCTCTTACCAAACATGATGAGATATGGACTTTCTCCATGAAGATCTTTCTGATCTATACTGCAATCAAATAGTTTTAAATAACCACCACCACAATCTATATTCTGTTCGTGTTTAACCGTAAACTGTATAACTAGCACGTCGTCTTTGTTTGAGAAAGGTTCGAATTTAGCCGAGAGACCGTAGAATCGGGCGTCCTCGGACGTCTGTAAACCTATTTTAACAAAAATTTGCAGCTCATTTTTCACAAATTTAATTATTAAATTAAACAATTAATATAAATCGAAGACATACCTTTACTTTTCTCAAAATCACCATAAAATTTTCCATGAGTTAATATAAATTCACCCATTTCATTTCCTTTATGTTCAGACTGAACCCATCTTTCTTTCCAGGCTTCTGTATATTAAAAATTTATGATTAAAATACTATAAAAATAAATTGTTTTTTTAATATATTATATTATATACAGTACTATGCACAGACACACACAGTATAATGTAATTAGACATTTAACCCCTGTAAAAGTCTCTTCCTTACACAGCACATTCAGTTAGAGGAGAATCAAGTTATAGGAGAAGTAATTTTCAGAGCGTTAATTTCGGAATTAAAATAATTTCTTATTCTGAAACTTGGAAAGAATTTTTCATTGAAAAAAAAGTGAACGTTCTCTCACCTCCATCGTTAAACTTTTCGTGAAAGTAAACCTTTTCACAGTTTATATTGACAAATAAAGCAATAACAAGTATTAGAATCTTCATAATATCCTGTCGAAGTGTTTTTCTATCCATTTAAAACCTTCAGAATTCCTCTCAACACTTACACTCCTCTTCGAATGAGATCCACAGAGGCTATTGTATTCACTCAGCCAAATGTAACGCTCTGATTGGTGGAGAATAGATAGGAACGATCCAGTTATGACGCGAACAATTTTTAAATTAAGTAATCCAATAACAATCGCGTTACGAAGTTGGGAGTAACCTAATAATAAATAACGATGTCCGTAATTCGTAATTAACCCGTGACGGAGAATTTTTAATTAAAGGAAATCGTCCAATAAACGAACTTATTAGATATGACGTAATATACATATATATATATATATATATATAATATCGGAGTTAAAAAAAATTGTTCGACGCTACTTATACGCATGCGTAACAGACGGATTTTTATTAAAAAAACCAGTAACGGTTTATTGATTTATCTATAATTACAA
The DNA here is from genome assembly GCF_000671375.1 of Centruroides sculpturatus. Lineage (NCBI taxonomy): Eukaryota > Metazoa > Arthropoda > Arachnida > Scorpiones > Buthidae > Centruroides > Centruroides sculpturatus. The sequence continues at coordinate 136,513 of NW_019385108.1, read as the reverse complement.
TCAAAACATTAAAAATTATTTAATTTTTAGAGTTGACGTATATTAATAAAATCCACAAATCTTATTTAATAAAGATAAATCTTATTATCGAAAATTATTCGCGATAACGATTTAAAATTATTTATTATTGGTCGGACGTTTGAATAGTTTTAAAAATTAGCCAATAACAATGCATTTATTATTAAAGTATTATTTTTAAAGAAGAAAAGAAAAGTAGCTCCGATTCGTCAATATTTTTTAAATATTTAAAAACCAACCAATAGAAATATTCTTCGTCAAAATTTGAAATATTTAAATCTATTGTTTACCTTTCCACTTTCTGACATTGTTCTCTGTTGTAACATATATTAAAAATTGGGATAAAATTATGGAAGAAGTTATACAAAACCCTTGTAAGCATCAAATAGTGAAAACTATTAGTTTAGAAAAGTTTTTGGAGGAATTTAATGAATGGAAAAAAGTATAAGCTCCTGCATCCAATTGTTAATAAATTAAATAATTTAGAACTTCCTAAAATATTTTTTAAAATTTTCAACTATAATATCATAGTAGAAATTTCAAAAACAGAATAATAATAATTATATAGAATTTAATAATTTAACAATATGTGTTTATTGTTTTCAGGCTGCCAATCTAATATTAAAAGAAAATATTATTTTAAAAGAAGAAATAAAAGCTTTAGAAAACAAATTAGATGCGGCAGAAAAAAGAGAGGATCTCAATTTAAAAGGTTAACTGAGTGCGGTGTTCTAAGAAAGTTATGCATTTTTGTGACTGGAAATCTTAAATAACAACCTAATTCAAACTAACAATTGGTCTTGTAATTTTAATCCTTAATGGTTATTAGGCAGTTACAAAATGAAGACAACTTATTAAGAGAAGTGTACTGTAGTTATAATACTGAATAATTTATTGTATTCATTGAATACAGCGATAAAGATTTCATCTATACATTTATCTTTTTATTCATAAGATGTGGCAGTTCATCCCTGTTATAGGGACTTACAGAAGTTAATATTGTTAATTTTTCACTTTTATTAACAAATTTAGTTTAATTTAATTAACACAATAAATTATTACATCACTTTATTCGATAGACATTTTTTTTCTAGTTTTTAACATATACAAAAATGTATAGTGTCTTCCAATTACTGTTTTTTTTTTCTGTTAGTACAGTATGATATATGTTCTTTTCAGTTTTAATCAGTTCTAAGAAATTAATATCAAATTTCTTTCTCAAATTACTTAATATAATACTTTTCATATATGTTTCAGAAAGTTCATAATATTGTATATTTCACAATTTTTGTTAATTAGTGTAAATTGAATAATTATAAATTTAAAATGTAATCTAAGCTACATAAAACTCTTAAGTCTTATATAAAAGATTTCTCCTCAAGTAATGTCTCTATTGGATAGTTAATATACCTTGATAAAAACACATGATCTAGGTTTATTATATGTAGAATACTGAGNAAAATTTATACAGCAAAACCAAACAACCTTCCCTTTGGCTGATTTCATCTTGAATGGATTAAGGCGATTTTGGCCTATGTTGTGTTTAAAATTAAAATATCTACTTTGCAGATAATGAGTAACAAGTCACATCTTATCTGCATATTCATTTTGAACATAATTTTTTTTTTTTATTTTGTATATTTTATGTTCAAAATGAATATGCAGATAAGATGTGACTTGTTACTCATTATCTGCAAAGTAGATATTTTAATTTTAAACACAACATAGGCCAAAATCGCCTTAATCCATTCAAGATGAAATCAGCCAAAGGGAAGGTTGTTTGGTTTTGCTGTATAAATTACCTTGCACCCTGATGGGAAAAACAATTTCTTCTGCAGATACTGTACATTAAGCTTTGAACTTGTGAAAAATTAATCCATTTCTATCAAAAACAATATATCAGATTAATTGGTTCTTTTATTATTAGTGATGCAGTATTTGTCAGTCTAGTAACATTTTTGCAATAAAAGCATTACATTTCTGATTCTCGGTGCACTTGCTAAATCCAGATTTTCCCAAGGCATCCTAAGTCAAATTTGTGAAGTAGTGAATATTTTTTTAATTAAAGAGTTAGGACATTAAGTAAAAAATAAATAAAACAAGTATTTAAGATGATAAATAGATGTAATTGAACAAATTCAATTAATTTTAGTGGGATGGATGAGCCTGTTGATCACCACACATTTTATCAAATCTTGGAATCAAACTGGACACAGTCATCCACATTGATTTTCGTGCAATGCTTAGTTTTTATCACAGCTACCAAATAAGAAGTTGCAAATGGAATTAAGATTCTCTGAGCTTTACCATTCAGAAGGGATATTCATCTTTTACTGATATCCAAAATTCAGTTGGGATTAATATGTTGTCGCAAGAAAACTCAATACGATTCTCTTCTGCAGCATTAAATGGATCTTGAATTCATACAATTTATCGATATTATCATATTGAAAATATTTCTCAAACCAGGTGATAAGCTGTGATAAATGTTCTTCAAAAATAGATTTTATACCTCGAGAGAAATCAACTCCTATTGGAGGTCAAAAACTGTTGCAACAAGGGAAAACATCCTTTCTTCTGTCTTCATTTATTTTTCTTTTCCATAGTTTTAATTTTTTTTTTTAAAGGTGCATGTTACTTCCCTGCAGGGAGAGATTCAGAGCATTCAGCTTTTCAAAAATATCACATAAATATGCTAGTTTTACCAAAAAATCTTCATCACAAAATTTTGTATGGAAAAAGATCACACGATCCAATTGGAATATAAATGGAGATATGCATGACTGTTTATTGTAAACTGTATGCTATGTCTGACCCTTCAATTGCAATATCTATGTCCAAGAAGTGGACCCTGATGGGGCTGTGTTCTTCCACCTCAAGGAACAGCCCATACAGATTGTCATTCATTGCGTTAACAAACTGCCTTAGATTCAGTGTTGTCCTCCAGAAAATAATGATATCTATGTATCTTTTGTAAAGGAGTATGTTGTGGAGGAAGTGGAGTAAGGGCCTGCTTTCCAATTGTCTGACAACCAATTCACAGAGGTCTCCAGAAACTAAACTGCCCATGGGAACTCCTCTACTCTGTGTGTATACAATCCCATTAAATTGAAATATAGAACTATAACACACCAAGTGGGCCAATTTAAGTACATGTTGGTGCATTGCTTTATCGTCCACTCTTGTAAACAGGAAATCCCTGAGAGCACAAAAATATGGATGGGTACAATGACCAAAAGTCCAACACCATAATGTACAGTACTGTACATGGGGGGCGGTGATCCCTTTGCGGTGTTCTAATAGTTCTGCTGGACTGGAGATGGCAAATTGATATTCATCCAGCTGTGGAGTAAGCAGGTTATGTGCAGCTTTCTCCAACTTACTTGTAGGAGCTCTAGCCTTGTCAACCACCAGATGTAGTTGTTGCCCTTGCTTTTGTGTCTTGGCAAAGGCAAAAAATTTTAGGGACATCAGGAGCATCCTTGACACTGCCACTCATATCTAGTTTTCTGGCCAGCTTTGTATTGGCAAAACGTTTAACTCTAGAATGCAACTTATCTATCCAGCCCTCATCTACCTCTGTACATAATACCTCAATGCGATCCAATCATATGTTTGGTGTTTCATAAGAACAAAGACTTTGGCCTTGTCTGCTCTGACCAATGTAACTCTGTTGAGATGTATCCATTTACTTGTGCACCTTATCTTTTCTGTAAGCTCCCTAAGTTCTGCTGATTCACTAGTCTTTTTAATTCTGAATGATGCCATCCATCTATAATATTGTTTTTGTCTATCAAAGGCCTAAGGGCCAGTCAACTTCAAAATATACTTCAGAGCCAGTTAAATTTAAAACTTAATGTATATTGAAAATAAACATATGTACAGTTACAATTAAAGTTCACATATAAGAATTACAAACATTAGATATTGACAAAGTTGAAGGTAATCATCCACTGCAACAGGTCCGTCGGAAAAACACCTTGCGATGTACAAATTCAAAGTCCACAACAATACAACAAGATGAGGCAATCTTCTAAAACAGCTTAGGCGAACTAAGGTCAGCGTGAGTTCACTTCCAATGTCCGAAGTAAAACTCATCTTCCCGCCAGAACTTAAATGCTTTTATAGGATTGAAACAGCATTGGATTCCACCAATCAGCATTTACCAGCTCTATAAGACGTCCGCCGATGGTCTGATGTCTTTTAACCAATGAGCGGTTGAGTTTTCAAAATGGTCTGATCGCCGTTTCTATGGCGACAACGGTCGTTCATAAAAAGGCGGGAAAACTGAGTGCCAGACGACTTTTCCATCCCGACAGGGCCTTTTTCTGATAGACAAAAAGAATATTAACAGGACATCCAAATCCAGGATGTAAGATCTTACAGCATCGTTCATGGAAGGTGGAGGAGTGAATGCTGGTCATATCTCAGGACTTACAAATACCAGGGTTTGTCAGGGAAGTCATCCCACATCACAAATGGACAATCTTGCTGTCTGCATCTCCTAAGTAGTTGAAAGCACAGAATCCACTGTAGTTTCTTGTTGTAATGCTTCTTCATGTTGCATCTCAGTCTATCTTGTATGTTGATAAGTTTGGCATTCTCAATTGCTAACATCCTCGGGTCTTGATGGAACAAAGAATTCTCAATGTCTATAAGCCTTGACAATTTAGAACAGACCAATTTCCTGGTTCATTTGATAGCTCACTTTGTTACAGAGAAGTTAATTTCCTGGCGACAGGCGAATATGAAATATTGACATGGGGAACACCCATTTCTCTTGCAAATCATTAAAAAATCTGGCCTTACTTAGGTCTATCACTACTTTATGATAAATATTCTGTAGTGATGCCGGATAGAGTTTAATTGCACAACACACTGGGATGAATATAAAAAGTGCGACTCACATTAACCAATTAACCGGTGTGAATACAAATAACATTTCATGATGAATGTTTTCGTAACCCCTTCTGGGCTCTTCTTCAGGCTTCTTTTTTATTCAAAACAAGATGGCAGTTAACATTTGAATATAAATCAAATGGTAATAGATTTTGGATACCGCATGTCATGCATTCCTCTTAAGATGTTTAAATAAAATTTAACAATAGGATGAGTTTGAATGTGCATGTGTTCCACTTAACTGGTATGAATAAATATTCACAATTGTAAATTGGTTAATGTGAGTTGCACTTTTTATATTCATTGCAGTGTGTTGTGCAGTTAAGTAAGTTAATATAAAGTTTTATTATATTGCTAAAGTTTTTTTTCAAAATTATACTATTTAGGGGAATAATGGTCTGAATCATATTGTTTTGACAGTAGCTAAAGTTAATTATACAAGCAAAACATTTAAAGTATAAAGTTTAATTTTAAAAAATTCAAAAATCTACTGGGTATATGTATATATTTTATATGTATGTATGTGTATGTATATATATATACACACACACACACATATATATATATATATATATACACAAATCCCTTTATAGTAATATTTAGCAGAACAAGAAAAAATATTGTTATAGCAAATTTTTAAAAAAGTGTTTTTTATAATCTCCTTACTCATTAACTTTGTAGTTCAACAATGTTAAGACAATGTTAGAACAGAAATATGTACTAGAGGAAACTAATAATAAAATCAATTAACTTTTTCTAAAGCAATTTAATCTGGTTTCCTCTGCTGTTTAGTGTTAAAAGTCATCAAAAATTTTTGCTGAAAATTTAATGTTTCAGCCAAACAAAGCTAAAAATGATAATTAATTTTAAGTACTAAGTGCAATTTTTGTAATTTAGCACCAAAATATTTTGTTAAGTCTGGCAACCAGCTCTCATCCGTACTGATGCCTACTGACTGCAGGTAATGTTTGTGGGTAGAAATTGCTATATGAAGAGAGAATCATATTTTGATTCTAAAACCAAATGATTATGCAATAAATTGATAAATTAAATGCATTATTTTAGTGAGCATTTTTTTTACTATATTCAGTATTTTCCTTTTTCTACAATGATAATAAATTAAATTTTATCATTGTAGAAAAAGGAAAATACTGAATATAGTAAAAAAAAATGCTCACTAAAATAATGCATTAAAGTGCAATAAATCTCTATTTAGAGGATATTATTCAATCACATTAACAAATATAATTCCTTATGCAATTCATATAACAATTTCTCAATAATAATAAGCTAATATCAATAATCACTATAATGGATGGCCTTTATTGTAAATAAGTTCTTACTCTATTAACTTGAAAAATCAGTTTTTTTTTTTTTTAATTTTCAACTTGTTAGTCTGTAAATTGTTATGAATTTAGTATGATATATGTGTATTGTATCTGTCATTGAATAATATAATGTATTTTTTTTTTTTTAATATTCTATTAGTGAAAATTGAATAATAATTAAACAATAAATTTTGAAATAAAATTTTGATATTTGTGAATAGTTTTCACTTTTTTCACAAATATAACAAGTTAGCCAAATATTTTCCAATGAAATGAGACATTATAAAACTAAAAGATTAGTTTTATAATGTTTCACATTTAATCCAGACTATTATTCTTTGAAAGATTCACAGTAATACCTCAGAACTGGAATCATCGTCCTCATCCTCATCATCCTCATCCTCTTCTTCAGTACCTGGCTTTGGTATTGTATCTTGTCTATTTTCTTCATCAAGTAATTGTTTCATTTTGTATTCAGCTTCCTGTAATAATATAAATAAAAGTAACTATTATTAAAATACCATGGTTTCATTAATAAAATTTTTTTATAACTATAATTTATTACCCTGAGATTTTGCCAATCTTCCTCTCCAATTTTTTTTGCATAATCAACATCATTTGTTATAAGTATATTATCAAATATTGTTCCAGATTTTACCTATAGAAAATACACTTTCATCAAATTTAATGTCTCTTAAATGTTGCATTTATCTTATGGAAAATATCAATAATTATACAGTAGAGCATTGATTATCCAAATCAATTGGGGACTGGGGTTGTTCGGAAAATCGATTTTTCGGATAACCGATTATGTACGAAAAATTACATTATTAATATAGTATATTAGTATATCCCAATAATAGTATATTAATATATCTCATGTTGCTTCGTGTTGAATTTTTGTCAATGTTAAGACTAACAAAAATTTTTATAATAATAATCATGGCTATTGTATCGTTAAAAATTATTTCTTTATTTTGTACAATCAAAATAAATATATTGAAAAATATAAAAACAAAAAAAAAATTATACTTTAGAAGTTAATCTAGTATCAAAAACGTTTGATTCAGCACAACACAGTCTGACTGGGATGCTTTTGGTTAACCAACGTTTTGGTTGATTGGCATTCGGATAATTGATGCTCTACTGTATTCTCTTTTCTCAAACAAAAATATAAGAATAATTTTCATAAATAAATTTATCAGGAAAATTAGAAAGTCATTATCTGCACCCTAATTTTCAGTAAAGTGATTTTTTGTGTTATGGATAATACAAAAAAATTAATCAGAATAGTATTCCCCATTGTTAGCTATGACTCCAGACCAATGTTCAACCAGCTTTTAAATGCTCAGTTTGAAGAAAGATGGCTATTTGAAAGCAAACAAGTCATCCATATTACTTTTTGCAACTTCTTCATGGTCAAATATTGCCTAAACCAGATGATTTTGCAAACACTGAAAAAATGTTCACTGATGTGATGTGGCAAGACCTTGAAAATATGGTGGATGATTGAGTTTCCAACCCAGCTGCTGCAAAATGTCTTCTTACTGGTATGTGGTTTAGTGTTATCTTGATGGAACAATACTTCCTTCCTGACAAATTTCAGTAATCCTTTGCAACCAGATTATCAAGTATGTCATAGTAGCTATCACTCTCAGTTGTTTTGCCTGACAACATATAGTGATGATAAATGATACCTTGACAATCTCAGAACACACAGCAGCACCTTTTGTTGTTCAAAGCTCACTAAGACTTGGTGGATGGCTGTTTGCTGGGCAACACATAGGCATGTAGGCAACACTCAGGTAGTTGGATTGTCATAATAAATCCACTTCTCACTGCAGATCACAAGTAACCAAAGAAGTGAGTAGTTCAGATGCTGATTCAACAGTGATGTGCACTTGGAAATTCAATCACACTTGTGTTAAGTCAGGATGTGTGTGTGACACTCAATTTATGTTTGTGTATTCGATACCTCACTAGATCATCATCAATCAATCTCCTGTGGTCATCCAGGGCATGGTTTGTCTTCAGTGCTGTAGTTTCCAGACCTGAACTGAACGAACCAATTTCTGACAGTGAATTCAGATGGTCCATTGTCACCATCAACTTTTGCCATATTTTGACAGTCTGCTTCACAGAGAATCTGAGTCAATACTCATACGACCACCGATCTTTTTTTATTGATTTATATTGGCATTTTTGCAAACTTTTTTGAAATTTACAGTCTTGGAACACAATTTTATTATGTCTCTTTTGCATCACCAGTTGAAAAAAGGTGTTTTTTTAATTTCTTACCCTATCATTATCATCTACAGACATTTTTACAAATGCTTTTTGATGGCAGTGACTTTCTATTTGACCCGATATTATTATATGTTTTAAAATTACAAAGATAAATGTTACCTGCCACAAATCAAAACCAACAATGCATATTTCTTCATAGCTGTAAAGAAGCGGATCAGCAACATAATCTGGATTATCAATTTCAGGATGGATCCATGGTCCTTTATAATCAGGATTATCGATCTGTTTTGGCTTCCATTCACCTTTGTAATCTGGATTATTAATCATTGGAGGTTCCCATTCTCCATCCATCTCATCATCCCAATCTTCTGGTTTCACTGCTTCGGGGTCAAGAATATATTCTGGTTTATCCCAATCCTTGATGAAAAAAATTTATTAAAATTTATTTATTTTAAAAAGACAATTAACTTTCAGTTATATACCTCTGGCTTTTTATCTTCTGGATCATCAATCATTGGTCGATCATCCCAGTCTTTAGGTTTTGTTGCATTTGGATCTTTAATTCTTCTTGGTGGTAGAAAGTTCCAATCATTCTCCAAATCTCCACTTGCTACTTTATCGTTATCAATTTTTACAATATATGTATTATCAGGTTTCACAATTAATGTATATAAATGTGTATATTCATCATCCTAAAAATTTAAAACAAAAATTAACAAATAATGAATATGATAAAATCCTCATAAATATGGAATTTCATTCTATAAAACTGGCATGAGTACATAACATTATTATGGAATAAATTTTTAACATGGCTCTACGAAAACTAATGTTCTATGGGGTCTTTCAGGAAAAAAATGTATTTAATTTTATGTTTTGATTTTACCTGATCTATAGTTTTTATCAGATACACTTAACTATATATTTCTTTCTGTTATGCAATTTAATTCATAAACAACTAGAATAAATTTTCACCATCTTTAAATGAAGCATTTTATTTAATTAACATCTTGAAAAGATTTTTAAAAAACATATTCTACATTATCTGTGATAAATTCCTCATTTTTCTACATATTTTTCTGATGAAATTCAATTAATTCCTTAATAATATCATTTATAAACCATCAAATCCTTTAAATACTTACTTTGCATCTTATATCTTTTTCAATCAACAGATTCCTTCCTTTATAATTAAATATCACATGAACTTTCTTAGTTGATGGACCACAAATATCAGGTCCTATTATTAATAAAAATTGAAAAGAACAATTTAAGATTTATTTATTTCATTCTGCATTTTTACACACAGAAAATATTTTATAAATTTAATTTTTAATGCTTAGAAAAAAAAAACAATTTTTCCACAAATTTTATTCACCAAAATAATCTCTTACCAAACATGATGAGATATGGACTTTCTCCATGAAGATCTTTCTGATCTATACTGCAATCAAATAGTTTTAAATAACCACCACCACAATCTATATTCTGTTCGTGTTTAACCGTAAACTGTATAACTAGCACGTCGTCTTTGTTTGAGAAAGGTTCGAATTTAGCCGAGAGACCGTAGAATCGGGCGTCCTCGGACGTCTGTAAACCTATTTTAACAAAAATTTGCAGCTCATTTTTCACAAATTTAATTATTAAATTAAACAATTAATATAAATCGAAGACATACCTTTACTTTTCTCAAAATCACCATAAAATTTTCCATGAGTTAATATAAATTCACCCATTTCATTTCCTTTATGTTCAGACTGAACCCATCTTTCTTTCCAGGCTTCTGTATATTAAAAATTTATGATTAAAATACTATAAAAATAAATTGTTTTTTTAATATATTATATTATATACAGTACTATGCACAGACACACACAGTATAATGTAATTAGACATTTAACCCCTGTAAAAGTCTCTTCCTTACACAGCACATTCAGTTAGAGGAGAATCAAGTTATAGGAGAAGTAATTTTCAGAGCGTTAATTTCGGAATTAAAATAATTTCTTATTCTGAAACTTGGAAAGAATTTTTCATTGAAAAAAAAGTGAACGTTCTCTCACCTCCATCGTTAAACTTTTCGTGAAAGTAAACCTTTTCACAGTTTATATTGACAAATAAAGCAATAACAAGTATTAGAATCTTCATAATATCCTGTCGAAGTGTTTTTCTATCCATTTAAAACCTTCAGAATTCCTCTCAACACTTACACTCCTCTTCGAATGAGATCCACAGAGGCTATTGTATTCACTCAGCCAAATGTAACGCTCTGATTGGTGGAGAATAGATAGGAACGATCCAGTTATGACGCGAACAATTTTTAAATTAAGTAATCCAATAACAATCGCGTTACGAAGTTGGGAGTAACCTAATAATAAATAACGATGTCCGTAATTCGTAATTAACCCGTGACGGAGAATTTTTAATTAAAGGAAATCGTCCAATAAACGAACTTATTAGATATGACGTAATATATATATATATAATATCGGAGTTAAAAAAAATTGTTCGACGCTACTTATACGCATGCGTAACAGACGGATTTTTATTAAAAAAACCAGTAACGGTTTATTGATTTATCTATAATTACAATCAAAACATTAAAAATTATTTAATTTTTAGAGTTGACGTATATTAATAAAATCCACAAATCTTATTTAATAAAGATAAATCTTATTATCGAAAATTATTCGCGATAACGATTTAAAATTATTTATTATTGGTCGGACGTTTGAATAGTTTTAAAAATTAGCCAATAACAATGCATTTATTATTAAAGTATTATTTTTAAAGAAGAAAAGAAAAGTAGCTCCGATTCGTCAATATTTTTTAAATATTTAAAAACCAACCAATAGAAATATTCTTCGTCAAAATTTGAAATATTTAAATCTATTGTTTACCTTTCCACTTTCTGACATTGTTCTCTGTTGTAACATATATTAAAAATTGGGATAAAATTATGGAAGAAGTTATACAAAACCCTTGTAAGCATCAAATAGTGAAAACTATTAGTTTAGAAAAGTTTTTGGAGGAATTTAATGAATGGAAAAAAGTATAAGCTCCTGCATCCAATTGTTAATAAATTAAATAATTTAGAACTTCCTAAAATATTTTTTAAAATTTTCAACTATAATATCATAGTAGAAATTTCAAAAACAGAATAATAATAATTATATAGAATTTAATAATTTAACAATATGTGTTTATTGTTTTCAGGCTGCCAATCTAATATTAAAAGAAAATATTATTTTAAAAGAAGAAATAAAAGCTTTAGAAAACAAATTAGATGCGGCAGAAAAAAGAGAGGATCTCAATTTAAAAGGTTAACTGAGTGCGGTGTTCTAAGAAAGTTATGCATTTTTGTGACTGGAAATCTTAAATAACAACCTAATTCAAACTAACAATTGGTCTTGTAATTTTAATCCTTAATGGTTATTAGGCAGTTACAAAATGAAGACAACTTATTAAGAGAAGTGTACTGTAGTTATAATACTGAATAATTTATTGTATTCATTGAATACAGCGATAAAGATTTCATCTATACATTTATCTTTTTATTCATAAGATGTGGCAGTTCATCCCTGTTATAGGGACTTACAGAAGTTAATATTGTTAATTTTTCACTTTTATTAACAAATTTAGTTTAATTTAATTAACACAATAAATTATTACATCACTTTATTCGATAGACATTTTTTTTCTAGTTTTTAACATATACAAAAATGTATAATGTCTTCCAATTACTGTTTTTTTTTTTCTGTTAGTACAGTATGATATATGTTCTTTTCAGTTTTAATCAGTTCTAAGAAATTAATATCAAATTTCTTTCTCAAATTACTTAATATAATACTTTTCATATATGTTTCAGAAAGTTCATAATATTGTATATTTCACAATTTTTGTTAATTAGTGTAAATTGAATAATTATAAATTTAAAATGTAATCTAAGCTACTTATGTAGCTTAGATTACATTTTAAATTTATAATTATTACTCTTAAGTCTTATATAAAAGATTTCTCCTCAAGTAATGTCTCTATTGGATAGTTAATATACCTTGATAAAAACACATGATCTAGGTTTATTATATGTAGAATACTGAGGTAAAATGTTATTTTATTCTTAAAAGTATAACAAGTAAATAATTACTATTGAAATATTACAAAATTAGAGCATTTTTTTTAAACATTAAATGACATTAAATTTCTATTTAAAAGACTGAAGATTATTTTTTTTATTTTTTATAAAATCATATCAAAATTTTTAAAATCACATTATATTATTGTATTAAAGATAATTTCATTTGGTATATATATATATATATGAATGCATTTTACTTACCTTATATATTACTATATATGCTTGAAATAAAAACACAGTTTCTTAAATATACTTAAAGAATAAAATTTTGTTTCTGGTTACAGAATTTTTCTTCAATATTGTATCTGTCTATTTATTTATTGTCTACACAAATATATATATATATTCCAATAGAATAAAAACAAATGGTTCTTACATATATGTTGGCTTAAGTTTTTATAATTAATAAACATTGTGTGTATCATTTTAATTTAATTTTGTTTTACATATATTTTTTAAAATTTCTTTTTATATGTTCAATTTATATGTTTAACTTCAATTTTTTTTTTATATTTATTTAGAAATAGCCAAAATATCATCGGCAATGAATAGTTTACACGAGACTATTGGCAACTTAATTCATCTAGAAGGTTTGTTATTTACATGTTATTCATTTAACATAATCCTCAACTAACATGGAGTGGTCTGAAGACCATTAGGGAATTTAATTTTTCTGTAAGTTTCCTATTAGCAGAGAAAATTATCCTGCCCTATATCTTTAAATGAACTTCCTGTCTGCCAGTTTAAAAGTAGCATATGTAGTAATCTGTAATAGTTTACATTTAATTCCAGTTGTTTTCTTGAGTGGTCTCTGAGACTGCTGCACATAAGTAACATTACTAGTTGGACTGCAATTTGAAAAAATTGTAGACCTATAAATTCCCACTGTTGTCCATCTGTCTTTCCTTAATCTTGAGAATGGTGTTAGATAGATAAAAGTCAAGACCAGTTATGGGAAACTTAGGGGCAAGAGGTCCTGATTAACTGTATATGAATTTCCAGTCTAGACTGGAGTCACATGATTTCAATTCAAAAATTTTCCTCTGAATGGAATTACATAGATGATGGCATGACTGTTGTTATCAGGAAAAGTATGAAGTACAGAGGCAAGACACTACTAATTTGAGATGGAGAACATATACAAGGGAATTTTTTTTTTTAAACTCTGGTGGCCCATAAAACAAAGACAAGTTTAAATAACAAAATGAATTTATTACCAAAAGTTAGGTACAAACATGGTTACTTTTTGACATAATCTCCATGAAGATTGAGAAATTTGTCATATCTGCAAACGAGCTTTACAATCCCCTCTTTATAGAATGTTGCCTCCAGTGACTTGAGATGGACCTTAACATTATTTTGAAGATCATCATTAGTCTCGAACATCCTCCTAGCTACGTTTTCAGTTCAGGAAAGAGGTGGAAGTCACTTGGTGCTAAATTGGGGCTATATGCTGGGTGTGCTAAAGTTCCAAGCTGGATGGAAGTCTTCACACACCTTTAATATGTGAAGACTTCCACTTCTTTCCTTCTCCAGTGACTCCAGATAGGATTGTAAAGCTCGTTTGCAGATATGACAAATTTCTCAATCTTTACAGTGATTATGCCAAAAGGTAACCATGTTTGTACCTAATTTTTGGTAATGAATTCCTTTTGTTATTTACACTTATCTTTGTTTTATGAGCCATTGGAGATTGAAAAACCGCCTACGTATTTTAAATTAAATAAATTAAAAATATGATTGAAAATTGCAGCCCGGCATTGTGACGATTTCACAATAAATAATTGTTTGTTTTTCAATCTGTACGTCTTAGCTGTGGCAAAATAATGTGCAGACTCTGCAGACACAGTTAAGATATATTATTTGTACAAAATAAATTAATTTTATATCAATATTACTAATGAGAAAAGAAAAAAGATTAATAATTCTGAAAAAATTCAATTTAATCTTGTATAATCAACAACAAAAGTTTACTAGTTCTTATCTTTCAAACTGAATAAGTCCTTTTAATTATAAATGATGCAATCCTCAATACAAATTAAAGTAAGCTATCTGTGAGACTGCACCATGTTACTTAAAAAAAATTATCATGTTAGTTAAGGGTTAATAATAATATGAAAAAAAAAGAATACCTAAAAATTTAAATTATCATAAATATATATGTTACAGTTTATGATTCATATAATGTCTTTTTTATTATTAGATGAGAATAAAAATATGAAAGCTGAAATATCTTCACTGAATATTGAAAAAGAAAAAATTGAAAAAGTATATTACAAAGATTTAATATAATTTTAATAATAAAATTTATCATATATAAATAAGAATTATACTTGTTCAATAATATTAATGAAAGACTTTTTATTATTATTATTTAGTTTAAAAAAACTTTATTTTCATTTTTATAAAAAAATTTTACTTTTTAGTTTTAAAACTGTTCATTTTATTTCATAGCTTCATATTGAAAATGAAAAGATATTCAATCAACAAATACAAGAATTAACAGAAAACTTCAATTCAGATATAAAAAATATAAAAGAAGAAAATGAAGAAAATAGTATGTTTTTTTAAAGATATATCATTATACATAATATGATTTAAATATTCATAATTTGTTACTCTTTCCACTTTGCCTGCATGTTTTAGAGCAGGGGTCGCCAACCTGCGGCTCTTTTAATGCATAATTGAGGCTCTTTTTAAATAAGTAAATAATATACATATAACAAAATAAAATTAAAAATTTTATTTTGTTATATGTATATTATTTTTTAAAAGAAAATTGTATATATGTATATAATTTTTAAAAGAAAAAGATAAAAAAATATTAGTGACATTTATGAGTTAAGAGACTTTCTAATTTCACTAATCACTTATCATTTCACTGTCAGAGTAAGAATATTATAAATATAAAAGCATTTATAAAGAACAGAACATCTGGTTGCAATTATCAAGTGTGGGGATCTGAATCCTAGCTTTCAGTATGTTTACATTATTATTTTATAACGTCACATCGTAACTATAATCTCGTTAAATAACAGTCAACTTTTACACCTGGAAGTAAAACCTCTGTTAAGTTCTCAGGCCTGACAAAGATGCTTTCTCATCACCTCAACCTAATATCTTGATTTCATCTGTTCAATACAGAACAGAACAACAAAGTTAGGAGGGTCGCTGCCGTTCCTCTGATGGAGATAGTCATTACCCAGCCCTCTAAATAAAGTCTTCAGTTCCAAAGTCATCACGTCCGCGAAAACTGAACTTATTGAGTGCCCAAGTGTTGGATTACATTGAACATTCTGTCTTGGATTATTTTCATTGTCAACGGATTTATTAAGTGCCTTGTTGGGATTAAAATCGATGAGTAACGTCATCATCCATCAACCTATCAACCACATTCCAGGTATTTATTGCCACGCGCATTTACTATAAACTCTCTCTCTCGAGAACCACGGAACAACTTTAACCCCATCTATTATATATCTAATAATATCTATTATTAGATATATAATATCCATCTATTATACATCAGATATAATATCTATTATATCTGATGTATCTAAACTCTATCATATTCAAATCAATATATTGTATGTCCTGTACAGTAGACCCCTATAGCACTGTTGATAATTCCATGTTATATGAATTCCATGTTGTACGAGTCACTTAGATTTTACAAATATGTGAGCCATTCACAGCCCGGCACATGTATTTGTGAAATCTAAGTGACTCATACAACATGGAATTCATATAACATGGAATTATCAACAGTGTTATGGAGGGGTCTACTGTATTGCCTATCATTACCAATTAAACGGTTGTTATGTTAATCTAGTATCTGCGTAAGTCACTTCCAGTGCGCTGTCTCTCCCTCCATCCGGAACCTGATCGCTCCATTATGCAATTGTTTGCGTGACTTAATTTGGAGGCACTGCAGCTTCCGTGTCAACCGAGGCACGGTGGTGTCCATCCTGACAGGGCATCGAAGAAGTGCCGATTCCCTGGTCACACAAGATTTAGATGACACAAAGTGTAAAATTAGACTATGCTCCTGAGAAATGTTTATTGTACTGTAAATAGAAAGATTTCCTTATTTTCATGACTGAAAAAGCAGATGTTTGTCCCTGGAATTTGTGACACTTCTTATTTTGAATTCTAGTGTTGCTCTTGTGTTGGTAAGTGGTCTAAGTTTTCTGCTGTTAGTTTTGTGCTCTATTGGATATTATCTTTTATATAGAAGTTATTCTACTGTTTTATCAAGTAAGTTTATTATAATCATATTATTTCCAGAGAATATTATCTATTTGTTTTCAAGATATAAAAAAATGGGTTTTTAGATAATTTTTCTTATTTGTTAGATTAGAAATTCTACTTTTTCTAATTAATATGGTTGAAAAAAAGAGAAAAGTAGAAGAAAATTGAGAATTTAGAAGAGAATGGACTGAATCCTATGCAGTTCTTTCAAATTTAAAAGGATTCCCAGTGTTTAAAATGTCAAGAAAAGTTTTCTAATAACAAAAAATGTACAAAGGCATTTTTTTTAAATAAACAAAGCATTTGCAAACACTTATCGAGAGGGAGAAGAAAGAAGAAAAGCAGAAGAAATTCAATGTAAAATGAACTTAAGTAAAGATACATTTTCAAATTGGATAAAATCAAGTAACAATACAATTAACTACTGCTAGTTGTGTTACTACTCTAGAAATAGTGAAACGAGGAAAGTCATTTACAGATGGCGATTTTGTGAAAGATTGTTTTATTAAAATGTCTGAATATTTTTTTTTGTGATTTTAAAAATAAAACAGAAATAATTGCTAAAATAAAAGACATGCCATTGTCTACTAAAACTGTAAGAGACAGCAGAACTATTCATATGGCAGATGTAACTAGTCAGCAGATTACAGATTTAAGTTCAACACCAGGATTTTCTATTGCCTGTGATGAATCTTGTGATGTGAATGATATTGCATAGCTTGTACTTATTTGTAGATATGTTAACTCTGACGGACCTCAGGAAGAGTTACTTGATTACTGCCACTTACAGGACAAACTTGAGGTGAGGATATAGAATCTGCTGTTACCAACTGTTTAAAAAGTAAAAATATTGATATTAATAAAATAGTATCAATTGCAACTGATGGAGCACCAAGTACCAAAGGTGAAAAGAAAGGTTTTGTTTCTATGTTTAAAAAACAAATTATGCATGACTTTTTTTCTTTTCATTGCATAAACCATAAAGAGGTACTTTGTTTGCAAACTTTTCTGAAGGAAATAACATTAGTTATGGACTGGTTGTACAAATTGTGAACAAAATAAAGGCAAGACCACTATATCATTGGCAAATTTGTGAACTTCTTAATGACGTCAATAGCCAATATTCAGATTTTTTTTTACAGAATAAAGTTAGGTGGCTTTCCAGAGGAGCAGTGCTAGTGTGATTTGCTGCTTGCATTGAAGAAATAAAATTATTTTTAAAGCAAAAAGATCTTGAATACATTGAGCTCAATAATCACGAAAGGTTACAAAAATTTTATTTTATGGTACAGTATGGACTACAGTATTTTATTACAGCACCTTTAAGCAAAGCACAAATAAACCCATTGTAACAAAAAAAAAAAAAAAATGTTTTAGGTTCAATTTTCAAAAATATTTCATAATTCAAGTTGCTGACTTGCAGCTCCATAAGTATTATTTTGGTAAATATAATTCCTAAAATGGCTCTTTACGAAAAAAAAAAGGTTGCCGACCCCTGCCTTAGACATTAAATAAATAATGAGTAAGATACAGACTCTAATGAGTAAGATTTGTTGTTATCTAGCTGTCCCACTGCAGTTGCTTATAAGGATAGGCCTATATATCTGGATTAGACCACCAACAAAAATTCCTGAGAATCTGATCTGCTTTCAAATCTAGGTTGTTCAAAGTGGCAGGCATATATTTAGTCACTTAGGAAAAGGTTGCTCATCCCTGATCTATGTAGGAACCACAATAAAAAACTTTGAGCTGGCATGAGCTGCACACAAGAGAAAAAAGAATGTAGATAAATCACAATTCATTCAGCATTTTTACCTCCCCTATAGTTGACTTATGTTGAAACTGTCCACATTAATTAACACGGTAAAAATTACAAAATTTTTTGTCATTTTGAACATGTTTCTATCTTTCTTTGAAAATTTTTAAAATTAAAATAATTTTAAAAATATTATAGAAATACAAACTACTGAAGAATACTTATTATCAAGCCCAAAATGTTTTGTTTTTTCTTTTGGTAAATTCACTATCAATAATAATGAAATTGATAAGCACGGTAAAACCTATCCAAAAGCAGAACCTGTATAAAACAAAAACCTGTCTAAACAGAAAAAATATTTGGTACCATGTAATTCTTGTTTATATAAGTTTTACTGTACATCCTGATTATATTAGGGGGAAAAAAATCAAAGTAAAGAGTATTTATGTATAATCAAATTTGAAGTTAAAAATATTCAATTTTAATTGCTTATGAATAAGAACACATTAAATCTGGAATTTCAACATAATTTGATCTTTATTTTTGTAGATATTTTAAAAATATTAATTTTCATAAATTGGCTATCTTTTACTGTATGTTTTACACTATATATAATTCAATTTCTTGATGTTTATTGTACTTTAATCTATATCAATTTAAAAGAACTAAAGATAAGAATATCAGGTTATTTACATTCTCATCATTTTTGTTTTAGATTCAAGTATAGTTGAGAATGTTAAATTTATATTCATAATTATAGTTATTTTCAAATTAAATAATTTACATATATCAATATTTGAATAGAATGTTTCTTAAATTTATGAAGATTAAATTTAAAAGTTTGTTAAATATTAAAATGAGTTAATATGTAATTTTGAAATACAAATTTACTTCATTTTATTTAGACATATTTAAAAGTATGATAATATTCATTGTAGATAGTGTTTTGAATAAAATATTAATTTTGTGTTATTAATATAATTAACAAAATTAAATACTTCAATATTAATATATTAATATGAAATTGTTCTGTATTATGTTATTTAAAATTCAAAATTTTAAAATATGTAAAATTAGATTAATAAATATTCAAATATTTCTAAATTAATCTGCAAATGTTAAATGTAAAACAGTTCAGAAGAAATATTTGCATATTTTAGAAAATTCATTTTATATTAAAAATGCAATAAACATTTGAAAATTAATTATATTTTCAGAAAAAAATATCCATTCAATGTATGAAAAAAAATTAAAGGAACGAGATGATGAGTTAAATGCGATAAATACAAAATTTACCAAACAAATTAAGGAAAAAACAGACAGTATTGCTAAATTAGAACTTGAGGTAAGAAACATATGTCAGTATGTATTATAAACTGTTAGATCTAAATTATAATTTGTAAATTACACTAATATTTTGGAAATGTTTTCAATTTTATTTAAAAATTCAGTAAAATCAATATTTCTGATTTAGATTTTAAACAGAATCCAGATTTATAGACCATAACTATGCTTAATTCATATTTCATATCAGTTTATATAACATTACAATTTAAAATAATTTATATTTGTAAATAAAAAAAATATAAAAACAAGTATAATGTTTTAAGTTAAGTATATTAAATTCAAGATGTTTTTACAAAGGAAAAAAAATTATTAAATATTATAAAGTTAAAAAAAACATACAAGTGATATTAAAATGTTTCTTAAAATGTTCTTTAATGCCTTTTTATGTGAATTTTTCTCTTGAATCAGTAAAATTGTTGTCATCCACTCTATGTATTTAAGTTAATAAACATACAAGTGCTATGAAATAGGCTATGTTTGGGCAGTTCTATTTAAATGTTTTAAAAAGCTTGTAAACCAGTATGAGAAATGTCTAGAGAAACAAGGAAATTATTAAAAATTAATTCAAAATTTTTTGTACATTTCTTTTCCTTGTTTAATAATAATAAATTGTCTTTACTACTTTATTTAGTGAGTAAGCAGAAAATCAATTTTACATCTTCCAAAAGTCTGAAGTTGCAATGAATAGATTAAAATTAGAAATATTAATGTATGTATTCTAAGTCAATTATATATAATTTTACAGTATGAAGGCAAAATTACAAAACTGAAAGATCAGTTATTAAAATCAACTAAATTAACTAATTCTGAAACAAATAATATTCAAGAGATTTATAGACAGGTAAGTTAGATAAATATAGTACTTAAAAATATTATATGTATATAAATTATAAATAATAATTACAAATAAACTAAAAGTTAAGAAATTTTTAATGAAAATTTTTCATAATTTATTATTATTTAAATATTTCCGGTTTTATGCATAATTTTTAAAATTTTATTTTTGCTTTTGGGAGCTGTAAACTTCTGTATGATTTTATGTAGCTCTTGTTAGCAAACTTATTTCTTATAATGAATAAATATTTATTTTTTCTTATATATAATGAATGCAAAATTAAGTAAATTGGCTGAGAAACTAAAAGATAAAATTAATAATTAGCTATAGATTAAGCTTCTGTTTGTGTATTTAAAACAAAATTAAATAAATTATATGTTTTTACTGTTAAAATTATTTAATCATTTTGCTTGAAATTAAGTATTTTTTTTCTAATTTAAATATATATCACTCTGATGAAGAATCAGAATGAGTAACTTATAAAATTGTTAATATTGAGATCTTAGGATGCTTACTGAATTTTTTATAATTAAACATTCATTAAGCATTTGGGTTTCAAATAAGAGGTGCTTATGATAATCTTACAAAAGCCAAAAATAAAGTTTAAAATTATGAATAATTATAAGTTAATAATAATAACCATAAATTTTATAAATTGCCAGTATTTTTATCTGGAGAAATGATCTAAATATTTTAAAAGCATTAAATTATTATAGTTTGAAAGTTATTTTAAAGTTATTATAGTTTTGTAATTGTGATTGAAAAAGAAATTTAATTACATTTATAAGCACTATATCAGCTTTTATTTGTTGTAAGAAAAGCCAATATAGTGCTTATAAATTTAACCCAACACTAGGCAAGAAGTGTATTACTGAAAAATTTAATTATTAAATTTTTGGCTCTTTCTGCCTTATGGGTTCAGTCAAGTGGTAAAGCATGAAGCCTAACCAACTGGTGACATATCTGGAAGAGACCACCTATGAAAAAATTCCTGAAGTTTTTAACTACTAAGATTTGATTCACAGGGAAGTAGGTTGATGCCTTAACCACTTTGGTCATCTGGCTCTAAGTCAGAATTTTTACACACATTTTAGATATTTTCATACAGATAATTTTATCAGTTTAGTAAAAATTTTATAATATTTGATATATAAAATTTCTATATATATATTGAAATTTTATGACAATCCAGATAAAAATACAACTTCTGTATCCTTCAAATATTTCTTTAAATAATATTATTATTTATATATTATCATTCACAAGCAAATGAATTCAGATTACTTTTTGATATACTGGTATACATAGCCAATGTGCAAAAATTATGCAGAGAATTAAATATTAATAGTACATAAGTAATAGTAATAATACATAACTTATTTTGTTTATTGATAGTTACAAAAGTTTCAAGTTTTGAAAATAAAACAAACATGGGAATTTTATTTATTTTAAAACATCTAAATGAAAATGATTCATTCTTGATAAATTTTTCATAGTATGAAATAATTTAAATAGTTTATTAATCTATAATCAGTAAATTTTCTTATGTATATATGATTATTTATAAAATATCTGACAGAAACAACAACAGATGAAACAGAAATATGAAACAACCATATCCATGTTAAATGAAGAACTTAATAAACTGAAAAATCAAACTTCCACTAAAATATGCAATTCAAATTTGACAGATGAACTTAAACAAAATACATCAAGCGAAAGCAAGAGCATAAATATAAAAAGCATAGCAAAAATCTTAAATAATGGAATAGTATCAAATGGAAATCCTACAAAAAATACTATGGAAAATAAGGGAAATGCAAAATCACTCAGTAAGAAAAGAAAGTTATTTCAACCAGATAAATCTTATTTATAATTTGATATACTCATAAATTGACATTATTATTTGGGTTTTGTGTTACAATAAAATTTGAATAGTTTTGAGTCTTAACTAGCAGCTCATTACAAAATGATAGATTTAATTTTTGGATAAAAGATTTTTCTACTTAAATTGATTACTGTGTACATTTAAGTTAAAATATTATTGAAGGATTTTCTTGTTTATTTTTAAACTATTTTTTGATTGTTACAAATTCTGGTCATAATTCTGTTTTTGTATGGTGTGATGGAATAAAAAAGACTTTTGCTACCACCAGAAATTAATTAATTACTAATTTTATTCAACAACAAAATTTAAATTACATAAAGTATAAAAGTTATTCACAAAAAAATGAAGAAGATTCAATTAATAATGCCAAAATATACATTACTCTTTGTTCTTTAAGCATAGTTTCTTAAAATATTATGAACCAAAAAACCTGAAATGGAGTTTAAAAAATTNTTGAGCCTATATATTTTAAATTAAATAAATTAAAAATATGATTGAAAATTGCAGCCCGGCATTGTGACGATTTCACAATAAATAATTGTTTGTTTTTCAATCTGTACGTCTTAGCTGTGGCAAAATAATGTGCGGACTCTGCAGACACAGTTAAGATATATTATTTGTACAAAATAAATTAATTTTATATCAATATTACTAATGAGAAAAGAAAAAAGATTAATAATTCTGAAAAAATTCAATTTAATCTTGTATAATAAACAACAAAAGTTTACTAGTTCTTATCTTTCAAACTGAATAAGTCCTTTTAATTATAAATGATGCAATCCTCAATACAAATTAAAGTAAGCTATCTGTGAGACTGCACCATGTTACTTAAAAAAAATTATCATGTTAGTTAAGGGTTAATAATAATATGAAAAAAAAAGAATACCTAAAAATTTAAATTATCATAAATATATATGTTACAGTTTATGATTCATATAATGTCTTTTTTATTATTAGATGAGAATAAAAATATGAAAGCTGAAATATCTTCACTGAATATTGAAAAAGAAAAAATTGAAAAAGTATATTACAAAGATTTAATATAATTTTAATAATAAAATTTATCATATATAAATAAGAATTATACTTGTTCAATAATATTAATGAAAGACTTTTTATTATTATTATTTAGTTTAAAAAAACTTTATTTTCATTTTTATAAAAAAATTTTACTTTTTAGTTTTAAAACTGTTCATTTTATTTCATAGCTTCATATTGAAAATGAAAAGATATTCAATCAACAAATACAAGAATTAACAGAAAACTTCAATTCAGATATAAAAAATATAAAAGAAGAAAATGAAGAAAATAGTATGTTTTTTTAAAGATATATCATTATACATAATATGATTTAAATATTCATAATTTGTTACTCTTTCCACTTTGCCTGCATGTTTTAGAGCAGGGGTCGCCAACCTGCGGCTCTTTTAATGCATAATTGAGGCTCTTTTTAAATAAGTAAATAATATACATATAACAAAATAAAATTAAAAATTTTATTTTGTTATATGTATATTATTTTTTAAAAGAAAATTGTATATATGTATATAATTTTTAAAAGAAAAAGATAAAAAAATATTAGTGACATTTATGAGTTAAGAGACTTTCTAATTTCACTAATCACTTATCATTTCACTGTCAGAGTAAGANTTTCTTTGAACTCAGATAACTTTTCCATAGTTCAACTGAAATTCACCAAACTCTGCAAAAATATGAAGCAACTGTCTGGCTTTATATTCCAAAAATAGCACCAAAAAATATTGAAATACTTTTTTGTTATTAAGCGTCAGAGGCAAAAGTCGACACTTTTGTTTTTTGAATATATCTTTTCTCAGAGTTAATTATATTTTCCAAAAAATAATTTACGCACATGACAGGGTTCTAATAACATAACAAATATATTCCACATAGCAATAAATACTCTAAAATATTGCAAAGACTGAAGAAATTCTCGAACTTTATCACCTGAAAATATAAAAATCAATATCTTAATTAAAGTTTGATTTACAGTTTTAATTGTAATTATTTCAGCTTATTAAATCAGGTAATTCAACATTTTATTTTGTATGAATAAATAGCCTTATTAGAATCATACTATAACTATTTGAAGTTTAGAATCTGAGTTGTATGAATAAAAATTATCAATGATTTTGCACAAAATTTAAGTAATGCATGTAAGTATGATCCAATAGTGAAATTAGGTCATAANTCAGGAAAGAGGTGGAAGTCACTTGGCGCTAAATTGAAGCTATATGCTGGGTGTGCTAAAGTTCCAAGCTGGATGGAAGTCTTCACACACCTTTAATATGTGAAGACTTCCACTTCTTTCCTTCTCCAGTGACTCGAGATAGGATTGTAAAGCTAAAGATAGGATTGTAAAGCTCGTTTGCAGATATGACAAATTTCTCAATCTTTACGGTGATTATGTCAAAAAGTAACCATGTTTGTACCTAATTTTTGGTAATGAATTCCTTTTGTTATTTACACTTGTCTTTGTTTTATGAGCCATTGGAGATTGAAAAACCGCCTACGCATTTTAAATTAAATAAATTAAAAATATGATTGAAAATTGCAGCCCGGCATTGTGACGATTTCACAATAAATAATTGTTTGTTTTTCAATCTGTACGTCTTAGCTGTGGCAAAATAATGTGCGGACTCTGCAGACACAGTTAAGATATATTATTTGTACAAAATAAATTAATTTTATATCAATATTACTAATGAGAAAAGAAAAAAGATTAATAATTCTGAAAAAATTCAATTTAATCTTGTATAATCAACAACAAAAGTTTACTAGTTCTTATCTTTCAAACTGAATAAGTCCTTTTAATTATAAATGATGCAATCCTCAATACAAATTAAAGTAAGCTATCTGTGAGACTGCACCATGTTACTTAAAAAAAATTATCATGTTAGTTAAGGGTTAATAATAATATGAAAAAAAAAGAATACCTAAAAATTTAAATTATCATAAATATATATGTTACAGTTTATGATTCATATAATGTCTTTTTTATTATTAGATGAGAATAAAAATATGAAAGCTGAAATATCTTCACTGAATATTGAAAAAGAAAAAATTGAAAAAGTATATTACAAAGATTTAATATAATTTTAATAATAAAATTTATCATATATAAATAAGAATTATACTTGTTCAATAATATTAATGAAAGACTTTTTATTATTATTATTTAGTTTAAAAAAACTTTATTTTCATTTTTATAAAAAAATTTTACTTTTTAGTTTTAAAACTGTTCATTTTATTTCATAGCTTCATATTGAAAATGAAAAGATATTCAATCAACAAATACAAGAATTAACAGAAAACTTCAATTCAGATATAAAAAATATAAAAGAAGAAAATGAAGAAAATAGTATGTTTTTTTAAAGATATATCATTATACATAATATGATTTAAATATTCATAATTTGTTACTCTTTCCACTTTGCCTGCATGTTTTAGAGCAGGGGTCGCCAACCTGCGGCTCTTTTAATGCATAATTGAGGCTCTTTTTAAATAAGTAAATAATATACATATAACAAAATAAAATTAAAAATTTTATTTTGTTATATGTATATTATTTTTTAAAAGAAAATTGTATATATGTATATAATTTTTAAAAGAAAAAGATAAAAAAATATTAGTGACATTTATGAGTTAAGAGACTTTCTAATTTCACTAATCACTTATCATTTCACTGTCAGAGTAAGAATATTATAAATATAAAAGCATTTATAAAGAACAGAACATCTGGTTGCAATTATCAAGTGTGGGGATCTGAATCCTAGCTTTCAGTATGTTTACATTATTATTTTATAACGTCACATCGTAACTATAATCTCGTTAAATAACTGTCAACTTTTACATTTGGAAGTAAAACCTCTGTTAAGTTCTCAGGCCTGACAAAGACGCTTTCTCATCACCTCTCAACCTAATATCTCGATTTCATCTGTTCAATATAGAACAGAACAACAAAGTTAGGAGGGTCGCTGCCGTTCCTCCAATGGAGATAGTCATCACCCAGCCCTCTAACTAAGTCTTCAGTTCTAAAGTCATCATGTCCGCGAAAACTGAACTTATTGAGTGCCCAAGTGTTGGATTACATTGAACATTCTGTCTTGGATTACTTTCATTGTCAACGGATTTATTAAGTGCCTTGTTGGGATTAAAATCGATGAGTAACGTCATCATCCATCAACCTATCAACCACATACCAGGTATTTATTGCCACGTGCATTTACTGTAAACTCTCTCTCTCAAGAACCACGGAACAACTTTAACCCCATCTATTATATATCTAATATCTATTATATCCGATATATCTAAACTCTATCATATTCAAATCGATATATTATATGTCCTGTACAGTAGACCCCCTATAGCACTGTTGATAATTCCATGTTATATGAATTCCATGTTGTACGAGTCACTTAGATTTTACAAATACGTGAGCCATTCACAGCCCGGCACACGTATTTGTGAAATCTAAGTGACTCATACAACATGGAATTATCAACAATGTTATGGAGGGGTCTACTGTATTGCCTATCATTACCAATTAAACAGTTGTTATGTTAATCTAGTCTCTGCGTAAGTCACTTCCGGTGCGCTGTCTCTCCCTCCATCCGGAACCTGATCGCTCCATTATGCAATTGTTTGCGTGACTTAATTTGGAGGCACTGCAGCTTCCGTGTCAACCNATTGCTAAATTAGAACTTGAGGTAAGAAACATATGTCAGTATGTATTATAAACTGTTAGATCTAAATTATAATTTGTAAATTACACTAATATTTTGGAAATGTTTTCAATTTTATTTAAAAATTCAGTAAAATCAATATTTCTGATTTAGATTTTAAACAGAATCCAGATTTATAGACCATAACTATGCTTAATTCATATTTCATATCAGTTTATATAACATTACAATTTAAAATAATTTATATTTGTAAATAAAAAAAATATAAAAACAAGTATAATGTTTTAAGTTAAGTATATTAAATTCAAGATGTTTTTACAAAGGAAAAAAAATTATTAAATATTATAAAGTTAAAAAAAACATACAAGTGATATTAAAATGTTTCTTAAAATGTTCTTTAATGCCTTTTTATGTGAATTTTTCTCTTGAATCAGTAAAATTGTTGTCATCCACTCTATGTATTTAAGTTAATAAACATACAAGTGCTATGAAATAGGCTATGTTTGGGCAGTTCTATTTAAATGTTTTAAAAAGCTTGTAAACCAGTATGAGAAATGTCTAGAGAAACAAGGAAATTATTAAAAATTAATTCAAAATTTTTTGTACATTTCTTTTCCTTGTTTAATAATAATAAATTGTCTTTACTACTTTATTTAGTGAGTAAGCAGAAAATCAATTTTACATCTTCCAAAAGTCTGAAGTTGCAATGAATAGATTAAAATTAGAAATATTAATGTATGTATTCTAAGTCAATTATATATAATTTTACAGTATGAAGGCAAAATTACAAAACTGAAAGATCAGTTATTAAAATCAACTAAATTAACTAATTCTGAAACAAATAATATTCAAGAGATTTATAGACAGGTAAGTTAGATAAATATAGTACTTAAAAATATTATATGTATATAAATTATAAATAATAATTACAAATAAACTAAAAGTTAAGAAATTTTTAATGAAAATTTTTCATAATTTATTATTATTTAAATATTTCCGGTTTTATGCATAATTTTTAAAATTTTATTTTTGCTTTTGGGAGCTGTAAACTTCTGTATGATTTTATGTAGCTCTTGTTAGCAAACTTATTTCTTATAATGAATAAATATTTATTTTTTCTTATATATAATGAATGCAAAATTAAGTAAATTGGCTGAGAAACTAAAAGATAAAATTAATAATTAGCTATAGATTAAGCTTCTGTTTGTGTATTTAAAACAAAATTAAATAAATTATATGTTTTTACTGTTAAAATTATTTAATCATTTTGCTTGAAATTAAGTATTTTTTTTCTAATTTAAATATATATCACTCTGATGAAGAATCAGAATGAGTAACTTATAAAATTGTTAATATTGAGATCTTAGGATGCTTACTGAATTTTTTATAATTAAACATTCATTAAGCATTTGGGTTTCAAATAAGAGGTGCTTATGATAATCTTACAAAAGCCAAAAATAAAGTTTAAAATTATGAATAATTATAAGTTAATAATAATAACCATAAATTTTATAAATTGCCAGTATTTTTATCTGGAGAAATGATCTAAATATTTTAAAAGCATTAAATTATTATAGTTTGAAAGTTATTTTAAAGTTATTATAGTTTTGTAATTGTGATTGAAAAAGAAATTTAATTACATTTATAAGCACTATATCAGCTTTTATTTGTTGTAAGAAAAGCCAATATAGTGCTTATAAATTTAACCCAACACTAGGCAAGAAGTGTATTACTGAAAAATTTAATTATTAAATTTTTGGCTCTTTCTGCCTTATGGGTTCAGTCAAGTGGTAAAGCATGAAGCCTAACCAACTGGTGACATATCTGGAAGAGACCACCTATGAAAAAATTCCTGAAGTTTTTAACTACTAAGATTTGATTCACAGGGAAGTAGGTTGATGCCTTAACCACTTTGGTCATCTGGCTCTAAGTCAGAATTTTTACACACATTTTAGATATTTTCATACAGATAATTTTATCAGTTTAGTAAAAATTTTATAATATTTGATATATAAAATTTCTATATATATATTGAAATTTTATGACAATCCAGATAAAAATACAACTTCTGTATCCTTCAAATATTTCTTTAAATAATATTATTATTTATATATTATCATTCACAAGCAAATGAATTCAGATTACTTTTTGATATACTGGTATACATAGCCAATGTGCAAAAATTATGCAGAGAATTAAATATTAATAGTACATAAGTAATAGTAATAATACATAACTTATTTTGTTTATTGATAGTTACAAAAGTTTCAAGTTTTGAAAATAAAACAAACATGGGAATTTTATTTATTTTAAAACATCTAAATGAAAATGATTCATTCTTGATAAATTTTTCATAGTATGAAATAATTTAAATAGTTTATTAATCTATAATCAGTAAATTTTCTTATGTATATATGATTATTTATAAAATATCTGACAGAAACAACAACAGATGAAACAGAAATATGAAACAACCATATCCATGTTAAATGAAGAACTTAATAAACTGAAAAATCAAACTTCCACTAAAATATGCAATTCAAATTTGACAGATGAACTTAAACAAAATACATCAAGCGAAAGCAAGAGCATAAATATAAAAAGCATAGCAAAAATCTTAAATAATGGAATAGTATCAAATGGAAATCCTACAAAAAATACTATGGAAAATAAGGGAAATGCAAAATCACTCAGTAAGAAAAGAAAGTTATTTCAACCAGATAAATCTTATTTATAATTTGATATACTCATAAATTGACATTATTATTTGGGTTTTGTGTTACAATAAAATTTGAATAGTTTTGAGTCTTAACTAGCAGCTCATTACAAAATGATAGATTTAATTTTTGGATAAAAGATTTTTCTACTTAAATTGATTACTGTGTACATTTAAGTTAAAATATTATTGAAGGATTTTCTTGTTTATTTTTAAACTATTTTTTGATTGTTACAAATTCTGGTCATAATTCTGTTTTTGTATGGTGTGATGGAATAAAAAAGACTTTTGCTACCACCAGAAATTAATTAATTACTAATTTTATTCAACAACAAAATTTAAATTACATAAAGTATAAAAGTTATTCACAAAAAAATGAAGAAGATTCAATTAATAATGCCAAAATATACATTACTCTTTGTTCTTTAAGCATAGTTTCTTAAAATATTATGAACCAAAAAACCTGAAATGGAGTTTAAAAAATTATGGAGAAAAATTAATTTAAAAAATAAAATATAGATTTAAAAATGAAACTTACACAATCATTAAAAACATAACAAATATATTCCACATAGCAATAAATACTCTAAAATATTGCAAAGACTGAAGAAATTCTCGAACTTTATCACCTGAAAATATAAAAATCAATATCTTAATTAAAGTTTGATTTACAGTTTTAATTGTAATTATTTCAGCTTATTAAATCAGGTAATTCAACATTTTATTTTGTATGAATAAATAGCCTTATTAGAATCATACTATAACTATTTGAAGTTTAGAATCTGAGTTGTATGAATAAAAATTATCAATGATTTTGCACAAAATTTAAGTAATGCATGTAAGTATGATCCAATAGTGAAATTAGGTCATAATTACAGAAAAATTAAAGAAATATTTTTGCTTTTAATTATTTTTTAACATTTTGAAATACATGAATTATTCAAAAATATTTATTAAATTTCTAAAGAATTATTACTATTTTTTACTAGTGAATACTTAATTATTATTGTTATAATAATTATGATGTAAATGTTTACTAGTGAGGATGGATATGAATTATGAATATGAATTACATTTTCTAATTAACACATTTTATTGTTTCTTAAAAGATTATTAGATTCACATTTTACATATTACTTATTTTTTATCAATCAAATGTTTTCAATTTTCACTCTACTATTAAAAGTTTATCCTTAAAAGTAATATTTCATAATTATTATTATTATTTTTAATTATTTAGACATACTGGGAAAACCCATGATGTGGGGAATACAAACTACAGTAATATTACAATACATGAATTAATACAGAGGAAAAAAAACAGAATATACATAAATAAAATACAAATTATACAATACCAATACTAAGAAAAAATATTTTAAACAAATTATCAACATAAAAATTGTGGGGAGAACTATCCAAACAATAAAAAATTGACTAGATACAGTAGATAGTTCCTCAATATTTCATAATTATTGCAGAAAGACATAAAATTTTATTATTCAACCTAAAACTTAAAAACTTAGCATATAAAATCTGTGATTACAAATGTTTCTTTGTTAAACTCCCATCTGAAATACATGAAATGATAAAATATTAAAAATCTACTATACGATATTTGCTTATGTACTGTGTTTGTAAATGAAATATAATTAAACAAATTACTTGATCATTCTATATTTTCAGTTTTTTTGTAACACTGAAAGCTATGAAATTTTTCAATATAGTTTCTATTATTATTTCTGACTAAATTAATGGTAGACAGAAAAGTAAATGTTTCACTAAATGATAGCTTAATTGTAAATATATAATTAACTCATTGATCGAATGCATTTCAACTAATGTATGGAATCAAAAACACTCCAATTTTAAATTTTCATTGTAGTGTGATAAAGAATTATTTAAAGATAGCTACTAAAAATTATAAACAGTACATACATTATAATTTATATTGTGTATTATAATAGACAATATATTACAATAGGTATGTATCAAAACAGTGACAAAGTAGACATGAATTTCAAAGAACAGATATATCATAAGAGTGACTACATTAATCTACTAAATAGATCACATTGAAAAATTTGAAAGTATGTTTATTGATGTAGTTAGCCTGGGTGAGCAGTTTGAGCACTAGTATGTCACAAATGAAAAATAAGTGATTTATAGTTGAGAAAAGAAAAAAATATGATGAAAAGTACAGATAAAAAAGAAGAGTGTAATAAAGAAATTAAATTAAACTAAACTAAAGTAAATAAATAAAGTAAACTAAAAAATAAGAAATAAAGGGATGATAAAATAAAATTGGTTCGCATTTAAGTGGGAAAAGTATTCGATAAATTAGAATCACTCATTAAAAACAGCTGCATTTGTGATTTTGTCCAGTCTTAACTGAGGGAACTGTGTCTAAAACATAATATCAGTGAGTTGCTTGACATGACTAAAAAAACATATATTTGAAACAGTTACAGAAAGGTTGAAAATTTCCAATGGGATGAGAGGGAGTTGAACGTAACTGCTGACAAGTTGATGAAAGGAAATGACATTTCCTTTAAATTGGTACAGGCCTGGTCATGCAGTTACAGCAGAAGAAATTGAAGAGTTAGATAACATGATGCTGTCTAGTGGGGATGAGGGGCGTAAATCTGTTTCCTTTTTCTTTGAACTCAGATAACTTTTCCATAGTTCAACTGAAATTCACCAAACTCTGCAAAAATATGAAGCAACTGTCTGGCTTTATATTCCAAAAATAGCACCAAAAAATATTGAAATACTTTTTTGTTATTAAGCGTCAGAGGCAAAAGTCGACACTTTTGTTTTTTGAATATATCTTTTCTCAGAGTTAATTATATTTTCCAAAAAATAATTTACGCACATGACAGGGTTCTAATGAACATTTTGACACCAAAATCATCAAAATCTAATGTGGGAATTTTTTTAAATCGGACAGAAAGTGCAAAAGTTACCCCAGAAGCCTGGGCTTTGTCCAGGCTTCTGGGGTAACTTTTGCACTTTCTGTCCGATGTCCAGGCAATAATAAATATATATTGAAAAGTCTATTCAGCTGTAAATCTTTCTTTAATTTTAAATAGAGTGTCCAAATTTTAAATTGCTTCTCTGTGTAAGGTATATGATATTTTTATATCTAAAATATATATTCTTACCTGTAGTCTCAGAATGAGCAGCTTTAAAAAATAAAATTATGAAATAAATTATAACTTAATTATAATAAATTTTTCAGTACAGCAAACTTTCAAAAGTAAAAAATTTGTGATAATAATAATAATTATTATTAACTAATTAATATATTCCAAATATCAACTATATTCGAAATAGTTAACATATGTCAATCCATTGCTGTATGCTAAGTATACAGTACATATACACTCATATGAACAAAAACGACATTGTTATGGATTGCTGCTGTGATGGATGTAAATTATATTTTTTCAGTAAATTTTCTGTCTGAAATGTTACAATAATTTAAAGTGGATAAACCTGATGATTTTTTAAAATAAAATAGTTATATAATATGTAGATATAGCAAATAATAAAAACAATTTAGACTTAAATTGATGTAAAATTGTTTGAATAATTTTTGAAAAAAGTTATGTTTTAATATAAAATAAAAGAAAATTGTATACAAGAATAGTTACATATGTAAGTGTCGAATCCTCCCAAAGTTCATACTTACTATAGGAAAATAACAAAAACTGTTCGACATGCAAAAGGAAAAAAATCAGCTGTAAGATTATTACAATATTTACATAATATCAAAAAATTAAAACAATTTTCATATTTTTAAAATATCTATGGTGTGTAATTTGTTTATATAAATTAATTTATTATAACATCAATGTAATTTCATGCATATTAATGAGATATTAGTGTATAAATAAGTTGCTGATTGATATGCGTCATCATGAAGAAGCTTTCCAGTGAGAAGAAACTCTGTACTGTGGACACCTACTGAAGAAAAGTTCCTGTGCTGAGAAAACAGCATTAGAAGTTGGTGTTGGGCATTTAAATGTACCCGGAATTAAAAATAGTGAGCTACCGTATCAAGAAAATTTAAGAGCTGGCAGGAAGAAAACATTGAATGCCAAAACAGAAAGACACTGCATATGATTGATAATGAATGGACGTTGCAATACATCATCACAAGTAAAGAGGGAATTGAAACATGGCTTAGGAATAGAAGTCAGAGTACTTCAACTATTTGCACATGCCTGCACATAACAATTTGAAAGCAAGAGTTAAGCCCAAGAAGCCTAAACTTACCAAATTACATAAACAGAAACTTCTTAATTTTGTCAAACACTATGAAGACTGGAAGAGAATTGTATGGTCAGATGAATCCAAAATTAATAGAGCTGGATCAGATGGGCAAAAATGGATATGGACTACATCAATGAAGTCTATAAATGAATGAGAAGTACAAACAACATTGAAATTTGGTGGTGGTAGTCTTATGATCTGGGGCTTTATTACCTATTTTGGGCCTTGAATACTATGTTCTAAACCTAATAGAATGAATAGCATTATTTACACCGAGATACTTGACAATTATTTGTTACAATCTGTTGATTACAATCACATTGATAGGAACTCTTTCATTTATCAGCAAGATAATGATCCAAAACATACATCCAGGAGGGCAATATCATGGCTTCAAGATTGATTATCATCTTGCTTGAGTGGCTGCCTCAATCATGTGGTCTCAACCCGATTGAACATATTTGGTCCCTTAAATGTTGCTTGTCTGACTATGCAGCTCTGCCTGAAAGAATCCACCAATTATGGGAATGTGTACAGGATGAATGGAAAAAAATAACATTGCACAATTGCAGGATTATTAATTCTATGCTTGATTGCATTAGGAAGGTTTTAAAGACCAAAGGAGACTGTACTGATTATCAAATTATACTTTTTCCACATATATGATATAGATTTTTTTCTGCATCAAAATCCTCCCAATGCATATGTTCTTTGTGTTGTTATTATTAATAAAATAACTATGTTGTTTAGATAATTACATTATAATTATATATGTAAGCATATAAGTATGCAAATAAATATACAGATTTTCGTACTAAATTTGCTTTGTAACATTTTCAGTTCTTTAAAATAGTCTCCTGCATTCTTTGGGAGGATTTTGATGCTTACTGTATACATAGAAAACTATTATTGTAAACAGCAATTTTCTTTTATATTGAGACAAAGACAATTTAAAAATATAACTGAAAAATATGTATTAATAATGAAAACTGAACAATTTTCATGTTGATTATCTACTTAAAAAAAGATTATTTTACATATTAATTTTTGCTGATTATATACAGTGGAATCTCACTTAATGAGCACCTCTCATAATGAGTAATTCGCATAATGATCAAAACAAATTGTAAAAAAAATGACTCGCATAAGATCATGAGTGACAAAGAGGAGAAATCCTGGATTGTGCGCATGTTAGATCAGTCTGTGTTTAGCATTCTTTCCACTAGCATCTTAGTGTTGCGTGTGATCATACATTTTTCCAAACTAGTGTTCAGTTCAGACATATTACTTATAAACATCAACAACCATAGACTGCTACATAATAAACACACCAAACAATATGCCAAATTCTTGGACTATGTAAAGGTCCAAGGTCTATAATTAAATATTAGAAATTAAATAATTTGACTAGAGGTAGGCAGTTAAAGTAAACATTATTATTGGGCTGCAATTTGAAAAATTTGTAGATCTATAAATTTCCACTTTCATCAATCTGTCCTTCATTAATTTTGAAAATGGTGTTAGATAGATGAAAGTCAAGACCAGATATGGAAGCTTAGGGACAAGAGGCCCTAATTAACTATATACTAACTTCCAGTTTAGATCAGAAATCATGTGATCTCAATTCAAAACCTTTCCCCTGAACAGAGTTACATAGATGACCAGCATGACTCTGTTGCTATCAAGAAAATTATTATGTACAGGGTCAAGACACTACTAATTTGAGATCAAGAACATATTTTAAATTAAATAAATTAGAATATGATTAAAAATTGCAGCTCAGCATTATGACAATGTCACAATAACTTTTGCTCTTATTAAAATTGTAATAATGTATCATCTTTCTTCTCTGTAAGATATGGAGATTTTTATTTTGATATAGAAATCTTTTTTAATAATAATAGTATCTCTGTATAAACAACATTCTTTGTATATGTATCAAGGCCTTAATCTTAAATTCTGTATAAAAAATTTTGTAAATCAAACTCTGAATGAACTAATTGTCAAAAACCGGCAGTTCTCTTCAACTCTACCACACTGCCAGATAATATTTTACTACTACTTCTATGGTTGATACAACTGAAACATGCTTCTATTTATTCTACTCATACTTTTGGTTAAGTTCATTTTTGTCCCCTGCTAAAAATAAAAAAAAAAAAAACAAATTTATGCTACAGCACTAACAAGTGTTCAGTTAAGAAATTAATGCTAAAAATAAAACAAACAGATTTTCAAAGATTTCTTTGACAAATTTCAAAATTACTTTACTTTTCTTCACCATCCTGGGATTAGGATCTTTCCATCAAACCATCAACTGTAAAAATCTGCCCAGTCATTTTTGCACAGTTTCTTGTACATTACACAATTATATATATCATCTGTTCATTGTAATCACTTTGAGACTTGACTGGTTACACTGATGATGATAACCAATTTATAACATTAAGAGGAGTAGGAAATATAACTACAGTTAGTAGAAATTCTAATATCATGAACTCTGACATTAAGAAAACATTCTAAAACAGTTTAAAAATATATACATTGATGATTTACTTTATAGAGGAGCCAATTAAAATCTTGTATGATACAATTTATTCTTAAAAACTTCCTCTTCCAACATTAAAAATGAGTACCCTAATTGGTACTCTAGTATCATTGTCATTCTTAATCAATGTAGTTATTCAGCTAACATACTATTTGAAGATTTCAAAAACTTCAATAAGTTCTATCCCATTTTCAAGCAAAAACAAATTTCAATTTTTCCAATATAAAAAAGATTATCCTTGTCTCTCTCGTATCTACCCATCATTCATCACTTTCCCTTCAGCCATACTTACTCTAATGCTTAATCAATCTTGTTTTATCGTTATTGCTCAGCTTAAACTCAATAAATATATCATCATCAACTTGAAGAAGAAAACATACTAATAATACTATTTATCAATCAGTTACCTATATGCAAGTTCTATAA
The DNA here is from genome assembly GCF_000671375.1 of Centruroides sculpturatus. Lineage (NCBI taxonomy): Eukaryota > Metazoa > Arthropoda > Arachnida > Scorpiones > Buthidae > Centruroides > Centruroides sculpturatus. The sequence continues at coordinate 99,141 of NW_019385108.1, read as the reverse complement.
TAAACTGGTCTGGAATTGATTGATTTTTAATTAATACTAATTCATCCAGTGTTGTTTACCTGTTTTATTGCAATACTATATTATTAACTGAAACAAGAAATGCCAGAGATTTAAACTATTGCACTGAAATACAATAACAAAACATGGTTAAACACTTAAAATGACGAACATTTGACATTTAAAACACTGGTTTAAGACTACAGTTAGTGATTGCATGTTACCAACCACATGAATCTTACAGTATGAAAGTTAGTAAAGATGATTATTAACCGTAAGATAATGTATAAATGAATCACTGATTACTATAACTGTTCTTTTATATATATTTCAACTTATATATTTTGAGACAAGCTAATTCTGATAACATTAATTGACCGATAACTGACAATGATTAGAATAAACAGATTCTACTATAAACAAACCACACGTTGTCTTAGCAAATAACAGCATTACAATCTAGGTAGTAAAACTCAAATATTCATTATGCCATAAATCTCAATAATAATATTGATCCCAACTCCAAAATGGGGATTTATTATGTAATTATTATTTCTGAATTTCATTTAGTCATATCACATTTATGTAACAGTAGCTGTTACCCGCGACTTCGCCCGCAAGGATTTTGCAAGCAAACCCCATTTATATTCAGTATTTCAACAACCATAGTAATTGTTATATAACACCTGCCACTGAGAATGATGAGAATTGCCGAGAATCAAACGAACTATTTTCAATTTGATCAATTTTCTGAAACATTTACAATTGTTTTATAATCGAACCAATATGCAATAACAAATTCAAATTTAAAACAGTTCAAACATTTTTAAAATCAAAATAGATAAAAATATTTATAACAATGTCTGAAATGTTATTAATTTAATACACCTAAGTACTCGATGAAGACTAAATCCTCTCCCTCCCCCGAGGGGAAATTTCAAAAAATCCCTTCTTAGTGTGCATTGCCATGGCATACCCTACTACAACGGAGATAAAAACAAAAAAAATCGCATCTAAAATAGTACAGTAGAAGCTGTTCTTCTGGTTAAGCCTTAATCTTCTCTCCCCGCGGAGGAATTTTGAAAAATTCCTTCTTAGTGTGCGTTTTCATGACATACCCTAACTGTGTACCAAATTCACCTCTTTAGGTTCAGCGGTTTGCTCTGGGCAATGATGAATCAGTGAGTGAGTCATTCAGTCAGTCAGGAAAAGCAATTTTATATATATAGATTGTAATAATTGTTAAAATATGAAAAATTTATAATTTATTAGCTATTTTTGATAGATACAAATTTCTATAAGTAATAATGTAATAGTTCTTTCGGTTAGACCTTTTTCAATAGTATTTGTTTGTTATTTTTTTCCTCTGAAAATCTTATAAAAATAGGACTATAATACCTGGATTATCCTCAAATTATCTTATTGAAAACATCATATCTTACTCAATATATAGTTTTGCAGTTTTGTACTGGTAAATACAAAATCATAGAAACATATAAGCTTTATTGTTGTTAAGAGAGAAATACAAAAGTATAAACTACTGATCTCCATACAAATAAGAACAAGCTGTTTGAATAAGAATTTTTTTTCTCATTGCTTATAAGAGCATATCTCACATATAAAAGCATAACAGTTTGTTGTAATTATTCTGTAACATACTTTGTTAATCATTATTAAAAATAGAAAAGGCTTCCGATACTGTAAAAGTTTGTTTTTAAATTGTGACTTTATTTTGAATACTTTGCAGAATATGGTATCAATTTTACTCCATCTATGAAAGTATGCCGTTATGTGGACAGAAATACGATTTGTAAAAAGTAAGGGTACAATTACACCTATGGATGAGACAGTTGCGACCTTATCTTAAAGCTGTAGATCATACCCATTGGAGCAAAAAAGTCAAATGAACCATATCTCTATACGAGATACAGCCTACTTCCGGGTTTCACACAATTGGGAGTCGTATCACTTTGCTAAGACATTTAACTGTTTAGCCCACATGATTATGCCAGCTTTGAATAGTCTACTTAACTGTTCTTGGAGTACTTGATTGTGTATAGTTTTGTAAGGGAAAACAAGTACTCGTTTTCCCTTACTAAAGCATACTACACGTGGAGCATCGGTCAAGACGAGCTACAACTTGCCTCGACCGAAACGCAGCACAGAGAATAGGCAGTATACCAGTTCGTGGTAAAAACCGACCTTTGGAGGAGAATATCTCGAGAAGAGTCACACATACGGGTATGGTTTTATTGACTTTTTTGCTCGTACATGGGGGATCTGTAACTCTGGTGAAGGCAAATCCATCACATTCAGAATTTGAAGCTTACCAAAGTGAGTAAATAAAGCATCATTTACTTACTTTACTTAGTTAGAAAGGAATATAATATGCATCATGAAAAAAAAAAAATAACCATTTTCTATACAACAGTACAGTTTAAATTTATTTACCAATTTCGGGTTCTGTCAGCTGATCACTAAAATCCACGACATCTCGTTTTTTCTTTCTAGCACAATAAAATAATTTTAATATTATATATTTATATCAATAATAATTAAAAATTACTTACAATTTAAAATTCAGTACAGCAGCAGCATTCAAGAGCAATGTTCTAAAAATTATAAAATTACATTAAAGCGGTGATATTTGCAAGTGGAACGATTACGTATAGTTTAATCGTAAACTTTTATTTGTTTAATGTCTTACCCACTCAAAATAAGATCGGAAATAGAAAACATTTCCCTACTGACGTTCAACGTGACATTCGTCAACTTGTTGTAATCAGTACGCCCCCTTCTGGCAAAAAATAAATATCTTTGATTTTTATTTTTTTTTTTTGATAGTTTTGCCAGAAGGGGACGCACTCGGCGCAATTTTATTTTTCGAAAATGTTTTTAACTTTGCATTTTTCTTAAAGATTTCGATATTTTTCTTGAATGTACTGTATGTTCAAACCTCGGGTTTCGAACAATTCGGTTCACGAACAAAATTTTAAACTCGCATTTGCCCCGGTTGTCGTACGATAACTCGATTGCCGAACAAGCTACTCGGCAAGAGCCGATCACAGATTAGAGAAAGACAGGTCAACTTTCTATGTTAAAGAAAGTCGATGGCCCGACTGATCAACGACAAGACTGTCGATTCAGAAGTTAGTGGCGCCGCGATTGCCTCGCTTCGTTTTATCAGAATATAGACTACAGTAGAGCCTCNCATGCCTTTCTAATATGTTTAAGGTGTCATTAATGGCTTTTCTAGTTTCAAAGTTATTGTAATCGAGTGGTGTATCAATTATAACATTTACTGGGTAGATGTAAGCGTGGAAATGTTTGTATAGTATTTTTGTAAACTTTCCAGTTTGTGAATTATCAGAAAATGCATCAGAAAGTTCGTTTCCTATTTTTATATATTTTAGTGCCCAAACAGCGATAGAAACGTTAATTATAAATATTGATAATATCACGAATTTATATATTCTGTTAGTAAGTAGAGATCCAATAACATCACGAAATTTTGCTAGTATGAAGTCTTCGTGGATATTTGTATTCGGCAATTTTCTCTTTTCTTTATCTACAGAGAGAGTATTTTTTTTAAAAAAATGAATATTTCATTTTAAAATTATTAATTTTATTGAATTTTAATTTAATTTTACCTTGGACGTGACAAAATATTAGAGAATTCATTCCATTCTTTTCAGTAAATCCACTCAATGCCATACAACTACCGAAGAAAGTAATCTGATAGAGATAAGCAAAATAGATCGTTATTGCAGCGTATGCGCAAAATATACGAATAACTGGAAAAGGTGAAGCCATTCCAATGCAGAAAGAGATGATGCTTGTTAGAGACGTTATTGTGATAGAAACAGCCGTTTCGGAATAGGCTTCCCCAAGCCTTTTTCCTATGCAATCCATTGGATTTGTCCTTCTCCAAGCTGCTATTTGTAGAAATGCATCGTCTATTTCTGTGCCTAATAAAGAAATAAAATGAGTTTTTAATTAATTCAACACATTTCAAATCTATCAATATGCTAAAGTAAAAATATAGATTTTAAAACATCGGTAGATTTATTAAATTTCCCAATTGATTCATCAGTATTATTATAATTTAAACTTATTACATACAAATATGAGTAACATCTATGTAAAAATCTTTATATGCTTTTTACATTGATTAATACAGAAAATTTTATTAATTTAGATTATTAATTCAAAGATCTTAATTATTAATAATAGTACACGCTACTATTTTTCATAAATGATGTCTTCTTTTCATATAATATACAAAAAAATTAAGTTACTCAATAATTTTACAATAGTGTATTTAGAAATATTTATAATTTACAATTACGATCACAATAGATTTCTATTTCTGAATAGAATAAGGTTCGAAAAAATAATAATAGGCTATTCGAGTTTATTAAAATTTTTATAGCTTATAAAATACATTCTAAAAACAATAGAAATTTGTTAATTCGGCACTTTATAATCCCTATTGTCCGATAATAATCCGGCATCACGACAACGTTTACTAGTTACCGGATTAGCGAACTTCTACAGTACTGTAATTTTAATTTATATATATATACATTAATGACATACAGAATTACAAGATATAGAATATATTTGCATGTATAAACTATTAAAATATATATATATATATAGAAAGCTTCATGTACCTTTCAATTGCATTTTCTTTTTTATTTTGAAAACATTTCCGCAATTTTCGAGCAAACTAAGAAGAATAGGAATTACAAACATCGAATGAAATCCTGTCAGAATAGTTAAAAGAAATAAAATTTTAAAAATAGTTATAGTTAAATAGAAAGGTCGAAATGCAAACACTACAATACTTAAAATGGTAGTAAATACGCCTTGGAATATCGGTAAACCAACCTCGTATAGACATTTTTTAATTCTTTCTTCCGAATTTAAATCTTTTCTAACTATAAATGAATACGATATATGTGTTGGATAATTTATAGAAAATCCTACAGTTAGTATGAAAGTCATTAACGAAATTAAATCTATTTTTGCACCCCATAAACTCATGTAAGAAATGGTTTCTAAAATAGTAAAAAAAATAACAATTGCAACACAGATTACACTAAATATATCTGGTATAAATATGAAGAAGATAAGAAAGATCAAAGCCGATGTAATTAATCCCACTTGAAACATAACTTTCTTAATAAGAAAGGCTTGTTCTATTAAATGGAAGTTCATACCATAAACTTTGATAGGAATAGGCAATTCATCAACGATCTTATAAATACTTTGGATAACGTTGGCCTCCTGTTCTCCAGATGAAATATTTACTAAACCCGAAATAATTCTTGAACTTATGATTTCTGTATGATTTTCATTGAAAACAATATCTGTTTTGAAAGGTGTTGCCTGAGGTAATCTGAGAAATACTTTTCTTAGTGCATCTATGAAATCTTGTTTGTTAGTCATATCAAAACCTCTAAATACAAATTTTCCAAATGGAGTATTAGAAAATTTACTATAATATTTCAACCAGGATATTCTATGGTCATATTTGGCTATATTTTCATGCCTTTCTAATATGTTTAAGGTGTCATTAATGGCTTTTCTAGTTTCAAAGTTATTGTAATCGAGTGGTGTATCAATTATAACATTTACTGGGTAGATGTAAGCGTGGAAATGTTTGTATAGTATTTTTGTAAACTTTCCAGTTTGTGAATTATCAGAAAATGCATCAGAAAGTTCGTTTCCTATTTTTATATATTTTAGTGCCCAAACAGCGATAGAAACGTTAATTATAAATATTGATAATATCACGAATTTATATATTCTGTTAGTAAGTAGAGATCCAATAACATCACGAAATTTTGCTAGTATGAAGTCTTCGTGGATATTTGTATTCGGCAATTTTCTCTTTTCTTTATCTACAGAGAGAGTATTTTTTTTAAAAAAATGAATATTTCATTTTAAAATTATTAATTTTATTGAATTTTAATTTAATTTTACCTTGGACGTGACAAAATATTAGAGAATTCATTCCATTCTTTTCAGTAAATCCACTCAATGCCATACAACTACCGAAGAAAGTAATCTGATAGAGATAAGCAAAATAGATCGTTATTGCAGCGTATGCGCAAAATATACGAATAACTGGAAAAGGTGAAGCCATTCCAATGCAGAAAGAGATGATGCTTGTTAGAGACGTTATTGTGATAGAAACAGCCGTTTCGGAATAGGCTTCCCCAAGCCTTTTTCCTATGCAATCCATTGGATTTGTCCTTCTCCAAGCTGCTATTTGTAGAAATGCATCGTCTATTTCTGTGCCTAATAAAGAAATAAAATGAGTTTTTAATTAATTCAACACATTTCAAATCTATCAATATGCTAAAGTAAAAATATAGATTTTAAAACATCGGTAGATTTATTAAATTTCCCAATTGATTCATCAGTAATCGAGTGAATACTTGCCTGGCCAAAAGGGCTTGTGTGGGAGTTTTTCGGGTTTTCTGATTTAAAAGACTTTATTACTGTAAGTTTATTAATTATAATTTACCATAAAATATATTATAAGTAATTCAAAAAACTAATTTAAAAATTGCTTTTTGTAATTATTATAACAGCATTGTTATCCTTCCTAAAATGTAACTATTAGAAAAAGTCTTTTCCAAATAAAGTTAATTAAAAACTACGATAGACAGTGTCCCGAAATTCTTAATAGAACGTTCTAAACTTTATCAATAATATCAAAACAATTAAATATAAAGTTGCAAAGGTTAAGGAATAAAAAAGGCATAGGTTAAGTATTAAATAATTAAAAAATTGTGAAAATCAAAACTCAATAATTTGAAATAGGTATTGTAATATGCAAAACATAGAAAATAGAAAACGTTTTCAGTAGTTCCTGTGTATGTGCGCAGTTTACATAACTGTACTTTGAGCCGAACTTTGTATCGGCCAGTATGAATAAAATGAGCGCACACAGTTACTAGGTAATTCATGGTAGCTATCTGTTCAATAATCATATCGTTTTATAAATATGTATAAAAATAACTTACCCATTACGATAAATGCCAATAAATAAGTTATGTCCACATAAGGAATTCCAATATAAAATGCCAATCCGAATCCACTCACAATGGCTAAAATTGCAGAAACACAGGCGGAAGGTCCAAGCCAGGGTTTGCTACGAATCCAATCGTTGGTCATACAAGTGATAATAGCAAACAACACTACTATTGACAAAGCTAGTGGTGTTTTAGGGACGAGTTGATCTGTTAAATCTTTTAAATCATTATATATGTTTTGTGAAGTTAAAAAGTTAATAGTTATGTTTTGAAATTTCGAAGATTTTAATAATTTGTTAAACTTTTCTTGCCATTTGTGACGAGCCTCAGTCATCTCATTTCTATCAGTATTCAGAACGTAAATAAGTCTCACAGCTTCTGCATTTTTAATATATCCTTTGTGATCCAAAAGTGTTCCTCCAAAACAGAATACGTATTCCTCATAGGAATAAGTTAATGGATGTACGTAAGCAGGATATTTTAATTTGTATTTTCCGTTAATAATTTCATCGAAATATGGTACTAATCGAATAGGAGTATTTTCGAAACATTTTCCTTTACTTATGGCACATAAATCCGAATATCTCAATATTTTACCACGGAAACTTACCGTGATGTTCTTTACCATTTTATCCAATAATTCAATCTCCTTTATCATATCTTCCTCAAAGATATATTTTCTTCTTTTTGGAGTAATAATAATTAAATTATCCATTTTTAACATTCTGGCTGGATCAGTGAATTCTGAAGTATTCAGAGTGAAGATTTTCTCTATACTTTTTTTGTCCCTAATGGCTCTCTCGTTAGTAGCAGTAAATAGATAATCGACATCTCTAATCTCTTTAATCCTTAAAACTCCTGTAGCTAATATGGCTGTTATTAAGATTGGCATTAACAAGAAAATAAAAGGATGTCCTGCAATAAACTGTCCCAGTTGCGAGAATTTACGAGAAAGAACAATTTGAACACAATGGAAAATCATCGTCGTTGTTCCCGAGTAGTCCAGTATAAAAAAAACTTAACGATGTTAGAACGACTTCTACGAGTATATACAAACTTATCAAGAATGAAGTTAATAGGTTAATCGAATAAAAATATTTATAATTGATGTAAACGAAACCGATTTGATAAGAGCGCAAGGCTTTACGTTGGCAAGAACAGCGGTCGCCAACCTCTCTGATCTCACGGACCACTAAATTCACAATTTTGAATCCCGTGGCCCACTATTGTCAATTTTTTTAAACGATAGAATAATTATCATAAAAGTTCCATTTTATTTTATTTTACAATTTTCTTTTTGTGTTAATACACAATTAAACTCTTAGGACTTATCACACTGACTCACTTGATAAGAGGAGTTTATACATGCACACTATTACCAACCACTCTAAAATGAATATAATACGCAGTCTACCGGGGTTTTAATATAAAATAGCATGTAATATAGATATGAAAATGATAATACTGGTTTAAGTGTGATAGTTTTATGCCCAGAACTGAAGAGTTAATTTAAAGGAACAAATGTGATTAATAGAAGTTAAAATTTGTGGATGATACATTAACGTAAGTAAGATCATTTTATAATATAAGGATACAGTATATATAAATTAAATTTAATTCGGTTTAGTGATAAAGGAAAATGTAGAAAAGAAATGTTGGAACTATGATTACATCAAACTAAGTAACCGCTCTAGTTTTAAAAAAACATTGTGTTTTTTTACAATTTTTATTTTTAATTCTCAACTTATCCTTGTTATATATCTGCTCTAATTTTAATAGATTGTTATACACCTAATGTTTAAATTATCAACAATGTCCAACTGAAGAGGAGCCATTGTAAAATCCGAAATGCATTTTAGATTGGTAATAGTATGCATGTATATAGTTGTTTATGATTAAATAATAAACTCGTCTAGTGAGTCAGTGTGATGAGTCCTTTTTGTGTATTAACAGAAAAAATTGTAATAATAATATGGGCAAGAAGTTATAGTAGTGTACAGTAATTACTTTATTAATATGAAATTCACTTGTTTAATTATAACAAATTAGTGTAGTTTGCTGCTGCTTGTTTGAAATAATTTTATGGATTCTTGGCTTTTCCATAAAGGACACTTACATTATTTATTGATTTATTGTACTTGTTATTTATTGATAAAAGTCATTTTGTGTGTGGTTTTAGATTCAAATAAAAAAACCCCAATGAGTGAGAAAAAGCGACCAAGCATTTTGCATTTCTTTGGTAATTCTTCATGTAACCTTGAGTTGATTAATGTCCAAATTTCTCCATGGATCATCAAAATTTTCTCGCGGACTAGAAAACTAAAAAATTTTAATATAGAACACTTTAGATTATCCATATAAAAATATGAATATTCATTATAATAATTGATTGATTGATAATTTCCGTAAGATGAGTTTAAAGAACTCACCTTACGGAAATTATGATTTTGTAACTTATTTTTGTGAAGTACGAAATGTTTGTTTGTAACGGCAATGCACACCTGGGAGATTTGCCTCCTACGAGAACTTTCTATGGGAAACTGGTTCCTACTCAGATGCTTCAAAAGTGAAGAAAACCGGTAAACTCCACGTGGCCAGCCCGTTGTCAAAGGGCAAAGTGACGACCAACAGTTCTCTGACCATAGATCCCGGACGGCCGGAGCAGTCAATGTATCAGCCTACCGTTCTGAGGGACCTGGGATCGATCGAATCCGGACGGGTCAAAAAATCTCCAGGAATTTTTCGGTGGTGGTCAGTCCGGATAAGCCAGGCTCCGTCCCTCACTACCCGGCTGCCCAATTGTGGGCCTGGCCGAACCCTTATTGCGCTTGCTAAAAAATGCCCTCTTAATGTAAACCAGTGCGCGTTGTCAAGCGTTGTGAGTGAGTTATAGTTTATCATTTCCTGAAGTAATGACCCTATTGTTACAATAGACTTGTCTTTTTCCCATGCGCGGTAACATCTAGGGCTCTATCACATGTGGTCCCACGATATCTGCGTTCAGTCATTAAACTATGAATAATGGCCGACTGGATTTTAAAAGTTCAGTGATTTTTATCCACTTGATCACTGGTAGGCTACAAAGTACGAAATGAATTACAATTATTTACAACATCAGTATTTTAATAAAATATTTACAAATAATTGATAATGATACATTACGTAATAAATAATTGAAACTATATCTAAACCCAGAATTTGAGAATATTTAATTAGAATAACATAGCATTTTTGGAATTTATTAGCAACTTTTTAAATATTTCTTGAAAACTTATCAACTTAAAATTTATCAATAACTTGTTGAATATTCAATTAAAATAAACACAGTATTTTTGAAATTTATCAATAGCTTGTCCTTGAAGAAATCTGATAAATACAGAATAACTTGAGAAATCAGTTATATACTGAAGAAAGTAATTTTTCTTGATGCGAGTCTCGCGAAAAATAACTTAAAAATCTTGAGAACTTTGTAAAATTAAAATTTACAAATTTATATCTGTACGAGAAATGTTTCTTTCAAACAATGATTTGATTGTTATCTCCTATTAGTCCTATCTAGCTGCATTGAAAATCGTGTAAATTTAATTAGGTTAATGCAAATGACGCTTTCTCATTGGCCAATACTTAATTTTTACCCAATAAAAGATTCGACTCAATTCGTAAACGTCGGATTTCAATTGTGCGAAAAGTGCGGAGAAAAATACGCAGATTATGTTAATAGACCGGATTTGACATCATTCTATGACGGAAAGATTGGTTTATTCGTTTGTGGCGACGTGACACGTTGGCAATCTGCCGAGGAAATGGCTCTCGGAAGGACTTTTATGGAAAACTACCCCTTATTGCTTGTGCTACACGATAACCTCTGCCTCATATCACAACTATAAGTATTTTGACCCTGCTCTGCCAAGTGACACTACAGAGTATAAAATCTTAATCATATGCAGTCAGACACCTCAGTAGTCACTGAGGTGTCTGAACGATTAAAATCAGACAGTTATATGCTTGGGCTCTGGCTGTACATTCTGATGGGGACCATTCTTCTTCGCTTTCGAGTCAACTCTCTAAAGCTGACATGCAGTTTTGTACAGTTTTATAAGCTATTTTACACGCACTCAACCAAGAAATGTGTGATGCTTAACTTTTTGGCTGCGGGGCCTCTTCCCAAAGGGCCCACCTAGCATGTAGCTGAGCTATACGTCTAAAGACCTCTTTACAATGTTTCCGTCAAATCCTTTTAGTCTCGTGAGCATTGCGCTTCTGTTGAGGGCCAGATAGGTTCTAGCCTAACCAATCCTAGCCTTTAGCCTTGCCTACATTGGCCATATATGTTACTTTGAATGGGCGGAGGGGCCCAGTTCAGATACCGAGCATTAGTCAGAGACCTACAGTTGTAGACCTCGAGAGCGAAGAAGGCTGGTCCCCATTGGATTGTACTGCCAGAGCCCAAGCATATAACTGTCTAATTTTAATCGTTCAGATGTTTTTGGGATGCATCCCAAAAAGACTTTCATGTAATGCTGGCTCCAATTTAAGTGTTACTAACGCAAAGAAAACCCAGAAGACTCCACGTGGCCAGTTCGCTGACCATGCGGGAACCTATGACCGACTACCGGTGTTCGGTGGTTTCATCCACTCGGTTACTGGTGGATACTTATTGGACTGCAATTTGAAAAAAAATTGTAGACCTATAAATTCCCACTGTCGCTGTCTGTATGTCACTCCTCCATCTCGAGAACGGAGCTGAATAAATGTAATTCGACAACAAACATGAAAATCGTGAGAGAAAAAGGACCAGATTAATTATATGAGTTTTCGATTTCTACCACAAGTCAAGTTATTTCAATTCAAAACTTTTCCTTTCAACGGTGTTAGCAACAGTGTGTGCCAGTAATGTATCTAACAGGAAAAGTATAATATACTGTACAGGAGCAAAACACTACTAATTTGAGGTGGAGAGCATATATTTTAAATTAAATAAATTGAAAAATTATAATTAAAAATTGCAGCCCGGGCATTGTCACGATAAGTAATTGCTCGTTCTATTTTAGTTTTCTAAGGCACAGATCGTTGCTATCTCTATGAAGTCCATCTTGGAAATGAACAGCCACGTTTTGTCCCAATATGATTAGGCAGAGCGACAAAACGTTTTGTCTTTCAATGTGTCTAGGCGAGTAACAAAACGTCTCCTAAAATATCGCAAAATGTCTATAGAATTAGGGAACAGTTAAATAATTTTTTTGCTGAGTGTCCTCTGTAGCAGCAGTATTTTCAAATATTTTGATTGTTTTGACGTCATGGTTACCATTAGAATTTATTTAAGGTACTAACCATGACGAAAACAACAACAGTGAATAACATTAGCGCTTTGGAGTCACTCATCATTCACAGATACAGAATTGGTATGTAACGTACCCGCTACCGCTACGGTCAGTTGGAACAGTTGAGTGTGTTGAATAAAGCCATTGGAAAAGGCAATTCATCTCCAATGGCTGCATTCATCATCTTGCTCGACAGAATCCAAATAATAATGGAACGTTCAATAACGCTCCTAACTGTTAAACGATGATCATTGAGCATCAAATCTCCGACTTGTTCATCGATGAAGCGGATAGTCCAGCAGAGCATGGTTCGTGTAGTACAGTGTTTCTCAACGGGGGCGATATCGCCCCCCCATGTGGGCGTTTTTCCATGTTGAGGGGGCGATTAGTAACAATTTATATTTTGGGAGGGCGAAAAAACAATTTTCTGGGTGATATAGTAAAACATTATATTAAGAATAATTAGATATTTTATTCGTTATATCGTACAATAATTAAACAAATAACATTATACTAGTTACTAGTCTATTCAATGCAGTACAAATTTGGCGTTAGCCTTGGCCCTCGGTATCGGAATTTTGAAGTGAAGGGTGCGATACTACGTTGAAGGGGGCGACGATTCGTTAGAGGTTGAGAAACACTGGTGTAGTACAAGGAATGTTGCGAGATTACGAAGCAAATTCGACGATATAGTGATCCATTATGCTTGTTACTACTATGCTAAGGTCTCGAGAAGCAACTAAATCATGTTTATTTATTTATTATAGACTTGAGAAATTACGTTTGAACTTAAGTAAACAAATACATAAATACATACATATAATGTTCAAGGAAATTTAAGGACGAAATTTATTTCGTAGCTATATGAAGCAGAAATCCTTTCTAATAAGATAAACTATAATTTAATTAAAATCTTAAGGTATTTAAGTATGAAATGTCTCATATTCGAAACGTTGAAAAAAATTAAACACCATTAATAAAGTATTTTATAAAGTAATTAAAAAAATACAGCATTGAAAAATTAACTTTAAAACCAAAATGTCACTTCCATAAATATGACGTTTTTATTTATTTTAATTCTGTAAAATTTTCTTGACAAGAAACGATATTCCTTTTGAATTTTTGCCAGATATAAATCAGAATTTGATCGAACCTTTATATCGGGATGATTGATTCGTTCCTCTGGAGGAATCCGAACTTCGACCTCGTGACTTTGATTACATTTACAAATAAATTTTGGTCTTCTTAGAAATATATTCCCCGAATTATCACATTCTGCGTATTCACTGGATATATCGTGTGTTGTGAAGTTAACGACAACATTTAATTTTTTATCTCGATTATAATCAATTGGAATTTGAATGCTAATTAAGAAGCAATCCTCTTTTACGATAAATTCACTTTTGAAATAGTTTTTATCATTTAATTTTCTAGAACGTTTCTTTATTAACTTTCGATTCTTGTATTCGAATAAACTATAATATATTGCAGGTATTCTAGACATTGAATTTTTATTTATCATTTTTGGGAAATTTTTCATCGAGTCATTCCATTGTTTTTCTTTATAATCACGAATACTTTGAATTTCTTCTTGATTAAGAACATTTAATAGAAAAACTATCTGTTCTAAATCGGATCGGTCCATCGATAGAAATCGTATATAAGGAAGAAACGGCGACATGTAAAAGCGGATATTTTGTCTAAATTCAGACCGTTCATTTCTGCGACATGCCCATTCATAAATGCCAAGAAACAAATATAATTCGTTTCTTATTGTTGAAATTGGACGAGAAACTAATCGGAAAACAGTAGCGACGGAGCAATTCATAAAATCTTCTGTGATGAAAATAGAATCGGCCGCTCGGTCGAACATCTTCCAGCAATTATATTGAATTATTTGATCGTTAGCTTCATAAGCCAAATCGTGTAATCCGCAAACATTACGGATACTGAGTTTCTTAAGTAAATATTTTCTACATTTTCTTTTTAATTTTACGATTTCGTAGCTTTGAGATAACTTAAACAATTCTTTCGCCTTTTCTAAATTATCGAATTTAACATCATCACTTTCGAAGAAACTATCAAGAAACATTTCAAATTTTTAAATATTGTTTTCTATTGTTATAGTGATTACTAGAGCCGAAAGTTTTCGCCAGTTTTTGAGCCTAAAATCGGCAATTTTTTGCCTTAAATTCGCAAAAAAAAAATCGCTAGTTATTTATTTCAAAAAAGAGTTAAAACGAATTATACTTAGAAGTTAGATATTTCGAATAATCTTCGCTTAAACTATGACATCGATCGCTCAATATCGATGAATATAATAGAGAGGTTGAGGCCGAAGTTTTCATCTCTCAAACGTGAACGTCGAACGTCGAGCGCCGCTTCTTGTAAGCGGCGCTCGACGTTCGACGTTCACGTTTGAGAGATGAAAACTTCAACCGCAACCTCTCTATTGAGAACGAACGTTCAACGTCGACTGCAACTAAAGGAGCGTATTCGCTATTAACTTTATCACTTAAAATTATATCAAAAGACGTAAATTTGATAAGATCAGGTTTTCTTGACAAAACTTTTTCTAATTTTAGAGAAAATATAGGATAACCAGAAACAATTTATTTTGCATTTTCAATTAGTTCGGCTTGTTTAGTTACACCGAGTCCATATTCTTCCAGTGATATTATAATATTTGATAGCTTAATGAGATTACGGAGATCAAATAATTCTTTCCTGAGGTTAACTTTCTTCTCTCGCAATTAGTTTCACCAAAACATTTCTAGCATTTGAATGAGTAGATTTTTGTTTATAGTTCAAAATGAAGCGCTCAACAGTATCAAAATTATCGACATAGTACTTTGCAGCGTTTAAACAAGACCCCCAGCGAGTGACAATTGGTTCTGGAGGACTATTACTAACTCCAGTTGCATTCTTAAAATAATTTTGTCTTTCTCTTGACTTCACAAAAAAACTTCTTCATTTCTGATATATGCGAATTTGTTAATTTGTACTTATTCAGAATCCTAAATGCAACGTTATGTAAGGCGTGAGCGAGACACCTGACTTGGTGTACATTTGGAAAAATCAATGAATTTTTCTTAATCTCACTTACTGCCTTTATCATGTATTTTGTTCGATCTGTCACTATTAATTAACTTCAGTTTTAAATATTTTAAATCATTTGGACACAATTTTCTAGACACGTTGAGTATACATTCTTGTATTATAAAGGCGACTGTTGAGTGAAATGTCGCATCAATTAACATTGATTTTGCTTTCTCACCATTCAATTTTCCCACAGGCACGTTGACCACTTTACGTTGCACTTTGTCACTAGTTTCGTCAACAATGAAACTGACATCATGTCCATTAATTTCGTCCTTAATTATTTCTATTACTGAGTTTAAATAAAATCACACTTCAGCTAAATTATGAGCAAAGTCGCGGCGAATATAGCTGAGAAATTCCCCAAAAGCGAAAATTTTCGGCACTAGTGATTACTTATTTACATATTTTCTTTAATCAATCAAAAACATTATAATTAATTGTAAATTTAAATATACAGGGAGTGCAAAAGTACGTATACAGTTGAGAATCTGAGAAATACAAATGTTTGGTGTTCATTTTTATTATCTTTTTAGTTCGTATTTCTTATTTGTGATTTAATTTGTACATAAAAATAAATGTTTTTTCTTCCTATTTTCGCCCTGTACGTTTTTTTCCAGCACAACAACTGTATACCTACTTTTGCACCCCTCCTGTATAATCAATATTAAAAAATGTTACCTACAATCATGAGATTCTATTATTATAAAATATAACTCATATGTATTGTAAAGCATAACGCTTAATTAAAGGCCATTAATACTTCTATCTTTAAACTTTGAAAAACTGAATTTTTAGATTAAAATATTATAAAATCAGATACATAATTATTTAAATCATCATAAGAACAACCAGTTTTAATTAGTTATTTGTTTCAGTGCATATACTAAATGACATAATATAATGTTTTAATACTTATAACATTAATAAATAACTACTTAAGATAATATTTATATTAAAAAAATATATCGTTTGACGAATCCTCACTTTAACATTTCTGTTACTATGTCGTCATTATAGTTCAATTGCAGACAACTCTTGTGTTCCAAGGTAGCTTTAACTATCTGGTATCGAAAAACGGAACTATTGTTCAGAAGGTAATTTTTGTTGGCTTCTAGAATTACTTCATTTTTACAAATTAAATTTACAACGTTAGAATTTCGTAAAGGAATCTTTTGTCCTGAAATATGTAAAATTTTAGATCACGAATACAGGAAAGTTCTATTAACAAAATATTGTTAATAGAAGTTAATTTAGTAATTTGCTTTGAGTTTCAGTTTATTTAAAAGATATTGATCTTCATTTACAAGTAGACCCCCCTATAACACGGTAGATAAAATTCCGTGTTGTACGAGTCACTTAGATTTTACAAATACGTGAGCCGTTCACAGCCCGGCACACGTATTTGTAAAATCTAAGTGATTCGTATAACACGGAATTCATATAAGACGAAATTATCTACCGTGTTATAGGGGATCTACTGTATAGTGGTGACCGATGTCTCAAATGAAAGATTTTTATAATATAAATACATATAATACTTAAAAGTGTTAGAGAGTTGCCGTTATAGTTAATAGGATAACTAATTTTATTATATTAATAAAATTATTTTTGCATAATAATATATAAATGAATAGCCATGAAGATAATAGTAAATATAAGAGAAACAATATGATTTAAAAGAAAGTAATTAAGAAAATCACGAGGGGGAAAAACAATTATTATGAAAAATTAAATATAAAGAATCCAGAACTACGCGAAATTTTGACTGAGACATTAACTGGTATTATGGATTCTATGTATAGATAAAATGTCAATCGAATGCAAACATTAAAAATGGAAATGAAATGCAGCATAGATATAAAATGAAATACCATTATTCTATTTTATACCTTGATGGTTCATGTTTTTCAGAGTTCCAAAACATTCGTGATTGTTTACATTGTTTTATAACAAAATGCAATATATTCGTTAATAATGATTATATTTATAATAATAAACTTTACTTATTGCATAGAGAATTTTTAAATATATATGAAATTTCTTTAACTAACGCGCATTTACAAAAAAAGATTAATCAATTGTGTTCTGTTATAAAGTTTACGGTTGTGTAATTCAACAAGATATTTTTGTATGGTACTAGTTATGTTATTATAACAAGCAATTATTTATTGTGACATCGTCACAATGCCAGGCTGAAATTTTTAATAGTATTTTAAATTAATTTAATATAAAATACGTAGTTAATCTCAAATTAGTAATGTCTTTTCTTTCTCCTGTACATCTTACTTTCCTGCTAGCAACAGTCATCTATTAATTAACTGCTTTTAAGGGAAGTTTTATATTAAAATAACGCAACTTCCTGTTTATTTTGGAGGTTAATATCTAGTTAATCGGGATCTCCTGCTCTTAAAGTTCTCACATTTGTTCTCGTCTTTTATCTAACTCCATTCTCGAGATTAAGGAAAGACAGATGGACGAACGTTTTGAACGTTTTAAGAGGAAAAAAGAGGAATGAAAACACTGTCGTAACCGCGAAAATGCCGTAATTATAGGATCTTTACGGTTCAAATTTGCTTCTAATTTAAACCGTAACTTCTTATCAAATATTTATAACAGTTAAATGTAATAAAAGCTGATTTTATAATAGAATTTATAATGTTTTAAGCTAAAACTTAATTTCATTTCTTCTATTTTTTAATATTACAAACTGTAATAAAGCCTAACGTAGATTTATAAACACAAATGTAACGATATGGAAGTTAATTTCAACAACTTATTATAGCCGACCTATTTACTTATCTAATAACCTTGTTATTTATCTCGTAAGTAAAATGTTATAATTATACACAATAGCGGTTAATAAACTTTATGACTTATACATTAATTTATGATTTTATATAACCAGCATGATTACAGGCTGTTGACTTTATTAATAAACAAAAAAAAATAGGCCCTAAACTATGCTTGTTAACGGTTAAAATTTAATAAACGTATTTCTAAAATACAAAACAGCCTTTAACATAAGCTATATAAAATTCACGAACATCAAATTTTATTCTATATCTTCATTAGTTGTCGATAAAGAAACAATTTACCCTTTTGAAGCTTTATAACTCCTGTGCATTTTGTCAAAAATTTCTGAAATTTTGTAAGGAGGTTTGGGTATTAGGTGGGTTGATGGTATTAAATTTTGGTGATTAAAAGTCGAGGGGGTGAGTAGATAAACAGGGTCTTGTGTCATATCTCCAGTAGGGTTGGACTTAAAAGACGATTTTACTCGTTATTAGCATTTACAATTTTTTATAAAAACCTATCCCTACCCCGAAAATTAAATTTTTTGCCATTTTATTATAATTAAAAATATAAAATGTTTTTATATAAAATATCAATAACAGATGGAGCCACTAAATGTTGCCGGGAAAGTTAAGCAACTCGTTGCTGGATATTTTTTAATTGTAAATCTCACACCATTTTCTCCACTTGATTGTTTTACTAATTCGTTTACGAATACGTTGATTGGCTTATCCCAATAAAATTCATTATCAAAGCTTGTTTTTTTTTTATTTTTATTTAATCTAAATATGTAAAATTATATAAATATCAACAACTCATAGCCCGAGTAGTAAATACATCACCAAATGATCGCCTAAATATCGGGCTATAATATTTATTCCAATCATATTATAGCCCGATATTTAGGCGATCGTTTGGTGATGTATTTACTACTCGGGCTATGAGTTGTTGATATTTATATAATTTTACATATTTAGATTAAATAAAAATAAAAAAAAAACAAGCTTTGATAATGAATTTTATTGGGATAAGCCAATCAACGTATTCGTAAACGAATTAGTAAAACAATCAAGTGGAGAAAATGGTGTGAGATTTACAATTAAAAAATATCCAGCAACGAGTTGCTTAACTTTCCCGGCAACATTTAGTGGCTCCATCTGTTATTGATATTTTATATAAAAACATTTTATATTTTTAATTATAATAAAATGGCAAAAAATTTAATTTTCGGGGTAGGGATAGGTTTTTATAAAAAATTGTAAATGCTAATAACGAGTAAAATCGTCTTTTAAGTCCAACCCTACTGGAGATATGACACAAGACCCTGTTTATCTACTCACCCCCTCGACTTTTAATCACCAAAATTTAATACCATCAACCCACCTAATACCCAAACCTCCTTACAAAATTTCAGAAATTTTTGACAAAATGCACAGGAGTTATAAAGCTTCAAAAGGGTAAATTGTTTCTTTATCGACAACTAATGAAGATATAGAATAAAATTTGATGTTCGTGAATTTTATATAGCTTATGTTAAAGGCTGTTTTGTATTTTAGAAATACGTTTATTAAATTTTAACCGTTAACAAGCATAGTTTAGGGCCTATTTTTTTTTGTTTATTAATAAAGTCAACAGCCTGTAATCATGCTGGTTATATAAAATCATAAATTAATGTATAAGTCATAAAGTTTATTAACCGCTATTGTGTATAATTATAACATTTTACTTACGAGATAAATAACAAGGTTATTAGATAAGTAAATAGGTCGGCTATAATAAGTTGTTGAAATTAACTTCCATATCGTTACATTTGTGTTTATAAATCTACGTTAGGNATTGTAAACGTTCCAGAAAATTGATCAAATTGAAAACAGTTCGTTTGATTCTCGGCAATTCTTATCATTCTCAGCGGTAGGTGTTATATAACAATTACTATAGTTGTTGAAATACTGAATATAAATAGAGTTTGCTTGCAAAATCCGCGCGGGTGAAGTCGCGGGTAACAGCTAGTTATTTATATATTTGTTAGTGTAAAGCTAAGTTTAATGTGAAATCGAAAATGGTGAATGTCATCTCTGAACGTACCAGCGAAGAGATTTTAATATCATACACGAAAAAAATAAATATAAATAGATCTATTTTCTTTATTTAGTTTGGTCATTCGTAATGTATTTTTCATTTACTTATTTTTTTTTTGTATTTAGATAATTATACATTTTTAAATTATATGCAAATAGTTATTTAAATATCGGAAATTCTTTAAAAAACACTTTCGTATTTAATATAAATAAGGATGTTCCAATGTAATAGATGAATGTCTCAAAATATAAACATTTAACTTATGTAAGTAAGTTTTTAGATAAGCTAACCTACTTAAGAACTATATCAGAAACCTCATTTTATTTTAACTTGTCTATAGCTTTCATCCCTGAAAGAATTGTAACTTACTTACCAAATTTTCAAAAGGACTGTTTTGCTGGTAAGGATTAATACATTTCTTATGTCTAAATCTAAATTTAATTTTTAATTTATAAATAAATTATTTAATAATTTTAATTTGAACCGTTTCTTTTATGTAAATAAAAAAGCAAAATGTAGGCAACCTATTTATTTTATGATATAGAAACTGTATTTTGGAAGCCTTCTGATTTTCTATCGTGAAGCATATACGCTGAATAAGAGCCAGCTCATCAGATGCTAACAATATATATTCAACATATACAATAGTAAATAATTTGTTACGAGAGGTGCAGTAAATACCTGTAAACTCAATGTTTCTCATAATTAGCTCAGCCAGGACTGCTGAAAGAGGCAAGCTCATTGGCACTAATTGTTTTTGGAGATAAATTTTATTATAAAAGTAAAAATAATTGTGCTCCGTTATAAGTAAAAGAGTCTCACGTATTTCCAATACTTATTGCATACAAAATTTGTTTATTAATAGTACATTGGCTAGCATTATCGCCTAAAAGTAGGGTACAGAAGGATATAAGGAAACTATTTTGTAAAATCGGAACCCATTTGGTGATAAAGATCAAAGTATTCTGTTGATTATGGCTTTTGATTCTATTGCAGAGGATACTACAGCTCTGACCGTGGCATTAAGAATCTAAGAAACTTTGCTAACTCTCGCTCTAAGAAGTATGTGGGATGGATACGAGAAGGCGCAAAGGAAATCTTGGCTTATGGGTTTTTGCCTCAAAGGATAATTTCGAATATGCCACGCAAGATGGAGGGACCCGCACCAAACTATCCTAAGAAAAACAAGGAAAATCATCAATTTGCAGATTGTAGCGGCAACTCTGCCTGGCCCCTTAGAGCCTCCATTTTGCGGAAACATTTTTTTTTCGTCATTAAACACGGATAACGTTGAAAAGACAGTGTTTTCAGTGTTAATTTATCTAAAGCCTAGCATTTTTTATATAAAAAAATTAATTTTAACTCTAACTGTTGTATTATCTTTAATTATTTTAAAAATTTGTTATTATTACTTTTTATTAAATATTAATTTAATTTTTAATTAATATTACTTCATTCATTTTTATATTTTTAGAACACTGAGAGGAAGATATGAAAATAGTGCAAAAATATTTCTCTCGCTATTTTACGAGTCTAGGAGAATTAATTGCTGGTTACCCACTCGTATTTCTTCTGGCACCTATTATCATGAGTGCTTTATTGGCAACTGGAGTGTTGAGAGTGAGTTCAAATAGAAATACTGATTATCTGTTTACAGCAACAAACGGCAAGGCAATACAACACAAAGAATACGTAGAAAGTATTTTTCCTCAAAATACTTCTGATTATGTCGATGCTATTAGAATTACAAAAATGGAAAATATAATTATCGTTACCGAAAAACACATGAAAAGTATAATAGATGAGAAAGTATTGAAGGAAATTTCTGTTTTGGATTACTTAATAAGAAATTTTAGCATCGATTTTGGTGGATATAAAAGGAACTACTCTCATCTTTGCGCTCAGACTTTCGGAAAATGTTTCGAAAATGATTTTATTAATTTGATTCCAAACCTTCATCAAATTCGTACGGGAAAATATAAATTGAATTATCCATTTTATTTAAATCCTTTAAATTTTCGAACCATTATAACCGCTACATTTTTAGGACTTGTAACAGTAGATAATGAAAACTATGTTAAAGATGCTAGAGCAGCTAGGTTATTTTATCCTTTAGATTCAAATAACGATAACAAGAAACAAATTATCTTCGAATGGAAAAAATCTTTAAATATCATTTTAACTTCTACAAAATTTAAATATATAAATATATCTTATACAAATTCTGAAGAACTTTCGAATAATATCGAAGAATTTACTAGTAATTTGTGTCCATATATTCCGATTGTATTTTTAATTGTATCAATTTTTGCCTCACTGACTTGTATGACTGATAATTGGATCGAAAGCAAACCATGGCTTGGAATTTCGGCTTGTGTTTCTGCAAGTTTAGCAATTATAAGTGGATTCGGCTTGACATTTCATTGTGGTGCTCCCTATGCAGATTTTGTCTTACTTTTATCATACTGTATGCTTGGTGAGTATTATTTTACTTTTTCAATAAGTTTATTTATTAGTGTTATTTATTGTCTAAAAATCTGCAAAGGACAAGGATTACATCTTAATTTCCCACTTTCTTAAGTTATGTTAATCAGCAGAGTAATGGTTGATCGATTTTTGTGTAAATATTTTTTATAGTCATAAAAGCATTATCTTTTAATTAATTAATTAACGTTGGTTTTAGGAATGGAAATCGACGATGCATTTCTTCTAATCTCAGCTTGGAGAAGAACAAATCCGGAAGATTCTGTAGAAAAGAGAATGGGCAAAGCTTATTCAGAAGCTGCCGTATCCATAACCATTACATCCATTACCAGCGTTATTTCTTTTTGCATTGGAATATTTTCATACTTTCCCATCATTCGTATGTTTTGTATCCATGCCGCCGTTATAACATCTTTCGCTTACATTTACCAGATCACATTCTTTGGAAGTTGCATGGCTTTAAGTGGTTACAGAGAAAAACTGCGTCTTCATTGCTTATTTTTTCGCTATGTTAATGGTGAGTATATTTAATATAAAAGAAAAAATGGGTATGCTTTTATATTTTGTATTTTATATTACTAGTAATTAAAATTTAAAAAGACTTAATTGAATATAATTTTTAAAATTCTTTCCGCCCCGGGGCAGTAAGAGTCATTTTATAACAAGCCCATTATGGGTTCGGCCAGACTCACAATGAGCTACCAAGTGTAAGGAATGAGGCCCGAAATATTCGGACGGATCATTTTCTCGACCTGTTCGATTCCAAGTCTCCCAGGTTGCAACACTAACCGCTCAGCAATCCGGCTGTAATTTAAATTAATGATAAAATTAAACTTAGGTAGTCCCCGTTGCGGCACTTCCGGTCGCCATCTTGTTTGTGGACGTCGCGTGCACAAACAAGATGGCGATCGGCGCAGCTACTTACTACACCGGCATTTAAAGAAAAAAAAATCTTTCACTCACCGTTGACATATTTCTAATTCCTTTTTTCCGATTTATTCGGTAAAAACACGATTCGGATGATTCTTTCGTAACTTCATCGTTTTCCATGATAGAAACTGTTCCGTATTCTTAACACACGTCTACATTTTTCCTCTTACGATTTTCGGATTTATTGGTAATTACTTTCAGGGCTGGAGGTACAATATCTGGCTCTTTCCAAACTAAAACACGTCCTGCTCCTGGATAAAACTTACTCGGGTTAGATTTACCTTAGGTAGCCAAAATGGCGGCTCGTCTCTGATTCCAGCAAACAAAAGAAAGGAAACAGTGGGGACGCACGTTTCCTGGAATCAGTTAACTCTGATTCCAGCAAACAAAAGAAAGGAAACAGTGGGGACGCACGTTCTAACCTAACCTAACCTATTCTAATAATTTGGTTGGTAATAATTATGGTAATTTATTAGAATAGGTTAGGTTAGGTTAGGTTAGAACGTGCGTCCGACTGTTTTCTTTCTTTTGTTTGCTGGAATCAGAAACGAGCCGCCATTTTGGCTACCTAAGGTAAATTTAACTCTTACTCGTATGCTGAACAAACAGGTCAAACTGTTGTCTTAGTTTTTTCCTTTTGTTCACAACAATCTCGTCGATTTCTAAGTCCATCCAATTTTCATTCCGGTAAAATTAGACGATGAAACAATCACAGTGTGACGTATGAAATTCGCCCAATCAACAGCAGTTCGACTACTCATTCCCACAGCCAAACAGGTGACGTTCAATGTACTGTACAGTACATTCTATGCAAATTAGATGCCAAATAAATGAAAAAGTAATTCCCCAAGAAATTTTCGCAAATTTATGTTTAAAAATTACTTCAAATGACGAACTGTTCATCTTGTATTTACAGTATGACATTTAAAGACAGCAACACCTAAATTAACTTTCAAAGCATCCGTGTTGTCGAGATTCCATAAATGCCGCCATAGGGCACTTCTATCAAATTAACTAAGACAAATATCTTTTTATATTTTGTTACTTTATTATTTATTTCTTACTTTTTATTTTAGTTTTTAAATTATTATAACAAAATAATATTTATTGTGTTTACTATTTTGTATTGTTGCTATGTGTTTTATAAACAATTTTGTAAACATTTTATTAAAATCCAATTTGATACATTACAGAAAACAGAAAGACTGAAGTTATTCGGAAAAGAAGATTAGAAGAATTTATCGGAAATATTCTTCTTTATAATCGAACTAAAATATTTATTGTTTTATTATTTTTTCTGAATTTTTCAATTGGTATTTGGGGCTTTCGGTTCCTGAAGTTCGGAAATAGTGGTACCGATGCGTTTAGAAAAGATTCACAAACAATGGGATTTCTTTATTCTATATACAATTATTTCGATTTCCTCTATCCCGTGCATATTGTTATAGACAAAGCAATTAATTATCACGAAAAAAATGTTCAAAAATCTATTGACGAAACATTAAGAAAATTCGAAAATCTTTCGAATATTGCAGATTCGAGACTTAGAATATCCTGGCTAAAATATTACAATTTCTTTTCGAATCAAAAAATTGGTAACATTTTATTAAATGGTTATAACACTTCCGATAAACAAGATTTTATCGATGGTTTAAAAGACGTTTTCTTACGATTTCCTCAAGCAAAACAATTTACTCAAGATATTAATTTTAATAAAAACTATACGGAAATTACATCGAGTCGTTTTCTTTTGATTATAAAAAATGTAACAACAGCAGAATTAGAAACGAATTTAGTGAGAGATGTTTATGATATTGTTAGTAACTCCGAACTCCCTATCACTATTTATGGTCTACATTTTCATATATTCGAACAAGGTTTTCTAATTAAGAAAATTACTTTTAATATTGCTATTATTACTTCTGCTTTAATTTTTGTGATATTCTTTCTTTTCATTTCTGACATCGTTTCAATCTTCTGCGTAGCATTAGTTGTCTTATGTACGATCTTAGAAACCATCTCTTACATGGGTATGTGGAACG
Organism: Centruroides sculpturatus; assembly: GCF_000671375.1. NCBI lineage: Eukaryota > Metazoa > Arthropoda > Arachnida > Scorpiones > Buthidae > Centruroides > Centruroides sculpturatus. The sequence goes on along the minus strand of NW_019385108.1, from coordinate 73,344 downwards.
TAAAACTGGACATTGTATCTTTAGTAACTTTAGTAACATCTGTTGGCTTTTCCATCAATTATCCAACTCATATATCATACTCATTCACTGTGGCAAAAAATTTGAGTATACAAGACAGGGTGAAAAAATCCTTGAATGATGTTGGATTACCGATATTTCAGGGTACCATTACTACTGTTTTAGGTGTATTTTTGCTTTTGTTTCATTCTTACTATGTAACTATATCCGGCTTTAAAATTTTATTTTTGATAGCAATATTAACAGGAAGCCATGCTTTGTTTGTTATTCCTGTTTTTCTTTCATTTTTCAAATGTTTTTATAAATCAAGAAAAACTTGAGATAAAAAATAATTAAACAAATAATTTTTTTATAGACTACTATATTGATATTTCGAAATTCTATTATCATATTTATGTATGACAGTTCTTAAGCAATTGATTTTTAAAGTGGTTTTATCATAAACAAACATGTATTTAAAATCTTTTTACTATAATTAGGTTACTACAGAAAATTATAATCTATAAAATTACAATTTAATATAGAAAATACTACGTGATTTCGTCAAATAAGTGATGCATTCACTAGTCTGTATAGTGTGATGAATTCAATTTCTATTGTTTTTTCTATATATCATATACTAATAAATAAAATTTTAAATAAGCCGATTTAAGTAAGAATTTACTTCAATGTACCTGAATGTATAAACTAGATTATCATAAATAGTAAAGACACAACAAAAACTTGAGCTATACGCCGAGGAGAAGGCTATAGCGATTTTCGATCACATGGCATGCAGACTGCCAATGAAGATAAGAACCGAAACGAGAAACGATGCTAGAAATGTCATAAACGAAGTGAAAACACTACTCAATTACCGGTGTATTTGGTAATTGATAGATGACAACAACTATTTTCTACGAAGCTTCTTTCCTGTAGAAGTAAACCTTCCACAGGAATGAACGACACGAAAAGTATCTTCAACCACAGATTCGTTACCCAAAAAAAGAACATTTATCAACAAATCTTTTAGAATAATGGATAGAGTCATTTCTGACTATGAGCACAGTCATTCTTAACAAGACAAAACCGAAAATCTTAATTTAAATAACTCCTCAGCATCAAAATCTCTATATCAATAGAATTTCTCTCGTGACTTCCTCTTAAATTCCAACGAAAACAGTTAGCTAAACGTAAAATTAATTCCATAGATTGAAAATCGCCAATCATCTTTCAATGCAAACTACTTTGAAAACTTTTTTTCTGTATGTATGGATGTTAGTGTATGTGGGTGGCACGACTTTGTTCAATCAATTTGAAGCTTAATAACTCCTGTGTGTTTTGTCAAAAATTCCTGAAATTTTCAAAGAGGTTTATGTATTAAGGAAATTGAAGCTATTAAATTTTAGTGGTTAAAGATTGGGAGGATGGGGAGATAAAGAGCGGTTACTTGTCATATCTAGAGCGGGATAGAACTTAATGAAGATTTTACACGTTATTAGCATTTACACTTTTTTCAAGATATCAGCCAATTTCATACTCATTATCTGTAGATAAAATTCGATTTAATATTGGCAACTTGCCCATTTGGATAGCAGTGGACGAAGATTCCAGTGGCCAAATTATTGTCAGTTTTATCGTAGGAAAATTGGATTTCAACGACCAAGTTTGTGAATGATTCCTTATAAATCTTGTGGCCGGAAGGTAAAAATGATACAAAGTTCTTTCTGCTACTAACCGATTCAGCTCCGTATATGGTGAAGGCTATCCACAACTTTCATACGTTTTATCCTAAGCTGATGCACATCACTTCTTTGGCCTATGATCTCCACCGAGTTTCCAAAGCATGTAGGCTACGATGTTCAAAGTAAGCAATTTAATTTCGAAGACTGAGGAACCATCTGTAGTAGCACGTTTGAGGATTCAGCAATATCAAGACATGATACCAAGAGTGCCACTATTCCCAGATATGAGTTAACACTTTGGGAAGCGGATTGAGACGTAAAAATTCTACGACCATTTCAACAATGTCGAAGAGGCGATTAGTCCAATCGCATCGTCCATAGGTGATTAGTCCAATCGCATTGTCCATTGTCAGGATGTTTTTGAAAATAGGAAAATAGTTCAGCAGTTGACATTTAAATCTCGGCTCATTTTCACTTTCTAGTCACGGATATCGTGAAGTTGAAAACAGTTGGATTACTCTGACAGAAACATTGCAAGTACAGTGGAATCCCGGTTAACGAACTTAATCCGTTCCGCGACTCCGTTCGTTAACTGAATTGTTCGTTAACCGAAGCAATTTTTCCCATAGAAATTAATGCAAATGCAATTAATCCGTTCTAGTCTCCGAAATTTTTGTGATTTTATTTGTAATATACAATAATTTTCTTTGATGAAAATATAGGAAAACATATTATCTATCAATACAGCATGAAACATGTAAACTTTGTTTAAATTAATAAAATAGCACTGTACTGTACACAAATTGGTTTGTTGTAGTTGGTGGCAGAAAAGTGGAGATATACGAACCTTAATGCTTAGAAGGGGAATCACTCCAAAAAAATAACGGGTAGCACTTCATCGGTAGATTCTTCGAGTCGAAGTCTCTTTCGATAAAAAAAAAAAAAACCACCAGTGGCTAAGTGGTCTTCGTACCTTGAACACGGGGAGTTCGTTCGTGGGTTCGCACTTCGCTCAGACGGGCTGGCCACGTGGAGTTTTCCGGGTTTTCTCCACGTCTGTAACGCCTAAATAGGGGCCAGTTTCCCTTAAAAACACCTCCCAGAAGGCATTCCCCCTAGGCAAATCGCCCAAATGTTGCGTTGCCGTAACTTAATAAACAAACAAATTCTTTCCGTAAGGAACAAGAAATTGATCTAAAGTTGATTGTCTTACTCTTTTAATCAAAATTTTTCTCAAATGCGATAGCGCATTTTCGTTTATATTGAGTTGTCGTTTTCTATTGCCACTATGACTTTTTTCTTTCTTGGATGCCGTATTGATTAAATATATAAATCACAACACTGAAAAAAGAAGACAAACACTCGGAAAAGCAATGCTTAACTCGCGAATGCCTAACACCAACTAAAATTTGACACAGAATACCGTTACGTTCGTTATCCGAGACAACATTTTTGCAAAATAAAAGTTCGTTAACCGATTTGGTCGTTAACCAGGACGTTCGTTAACCGGGGTTCCATTGTACAGTACCAAGAAATGTTCAAGATTTGGTATCTTGAACATTTCTTAGTACTTGCAATTTTCGGCGTGAGTAGGGACTCAAGCCAGTAGAAAATCAAAGAAAAAATAAAAATCAGTGCTTATAGAAATCCAGAATTTGATATTGTACTTGAGATATAACGTTGTATCAGGAAACGAATTGCAGGTTTCTCTGGTAGTAGAGGATGACTCAAATAATTAATGGCGCCAACTTCAAGTATGCACCTGCAACATGTTGCAACGTCAAGAGATTTTTCTCTAAAGAGTCAGCAAAAATTCATTCTGGATGGGAATGGACAACATTACTCCTGAACATACGGAGCAACTTTTGGTTTCAAGAGAAGAAATATAAATAAATATATGTTTTTTTTTGTTATCCGATGTCCGATAAGTATAAAGTTTCTTTGAAATTCAAGTTAGTATTAAAAACAGAATAAACCATATTTATAACATATACAGTCGAACCTCCTATAACGCGGTAGATACGTTCCACTTTATAAGAATTTCGTGTTGTAGGAATCCTTAAATACATAAGCCAATCACAGCCCGGCACGTGTGCAGTTTACGGACTACGGCTGTTTGAAAGGTTTTCTTCCATAAAATTAATCGATTCTAGACTAATTTGACTCAATATTTCCAAAACACGTATAGTTTTTTTGGGAATAATCCATATAAACTATGCTATAAACAAAAAATTGTAGGATTACTTACCGAGTGTGCACCGTTCGACGACGCCATTGCTTAAGCTTGTTTTCGTCGCGGAGCAGCGCATCAAACGGCGGGCGCGTTTTCTGATAAGTTATTTTTCTGAGAAAAATTCGTTGAACTTTGGAGACAACATTAATAGAAATAATTTTTATGGCCATTGAAGAAATGTTTTTTCTTCACAAGAAATGTATACAATTACAGTACCTAAATTATATACTGTAAAGACGATAGTAAACTCAACTTACCCGCCTAAACTCTCTGTAGCATGTAAGTAGTTCGGTTGCTCGTCCACTATTGGTCCAGATTCAACCAATCCTGTCGCGACACGAGTCGGCGATGACGTTTTACCGCATTTTACGAGTCTCTTTTAGCGTCTTTATACGAATACGCAATTTTTTCGCCGCGATATACGAATTCGCATTATATGAACCCGCATTATAGGGGTCTATTGTATTTTAATTTTCGAATTTTGATGCCTTTCTGAACCTGCCACCCTTAGGCAATGCCTGAGTTATCCAATGATTTATGGTGTTCCTGTCTATATTAAAACCTTCTCATTTTCCTCAAATTGTTCAGAGCCATATTTCTCCACATTATCGCACAACGACATGAAACAAAATTCATTACAATACTATCTTTGAAAATCAAATTCATATATTATATATCATATATAAAGAATCCATGTTCAAGAACTATCAGAGTTATAAACAGATATCAATTTACCGTCTACCCAACTCCACTTTCCTACTTTAATATATTCTACATTAATTACTCCTCGCCCGTGTTTACTAAGAAAAGAAATACAAATCGGACTCCGAACTATTTACAATGTAAAAATACTTTTTCCAGCTTCTCAATACGCATATTGAAATCAACCAAAGCATCATCTATATTATACACCAGCACCTAGATACGCTGTAAGAATGTCCAGGTAATCATCCAACTTATAAAGTAATTCAAATTACAATTCAATACTTGCTCAATTCTAACATTTTCAAAACAGTCTTGATAGGGTGTTTTCATCTTCCTCTCATCAGAATCTAATGGAGAATCATCCGGTGAAAAGGTTTTCTGTTTGTAGGCCATAAACTCTACTTATCCAAAAAAAAAGGTAAAGAATGTAAATTAAGAACACGCCGTAATCCATCACAGCCTGGTAGTCTCCCGACATAAGACTACAGCGTATAATAATCATATAAGATCTTACAAAAAGAATACTACCATTTTAAATTACTGTAATTATGTTAATTATTACCTGAGAAGTATGCGATGTACAGTACATCAATCGATAGAGTAAATGTTTGAGTTTCATATACTATCTATACGTAAACATCTTTTTATCTGTTGTCTCTAGGATGCCTCGTAAACAAAAATGGCGACTCTGCAACAGAAATACGTTCATCGAGTTTCAACTGTCATGGATTCATTTGTGCAAATTAATTTAATTTCACAATTTATATGGAATAATTAATTAATAATCTAGAATAATTTATTCTCCACAAGTTGTACAGAGATACTATGTTCTCTCTCTATGTTCACAGTTATATTTCAAATTATCAAGAATCTGGATCTGTTTCCTACGTTATTTCACTATGGTGAGGTTGATGTATATATTTTCTTATACGTAAACTTTATTACAAATAAACTTTTACGTTAATAACAACACTCAAGGGAGGAGATGTATTTCAGCGAATCAATATTACTTTGTACTTAATTCTATTCGTTTCATTTTATGTACAGTAAACCACTCGTTTTACAAGTGCTGAATATGAATAAAAAATTACACATAGAGTTATTTTTTTTAATATAAATATTGTAAATATTTAAGAAGTTCATATGGAGTGAATCCTCGTGTCTATTCATGAAAGAAATCACGAGAATCTATACATAATCTTATAAATATGAGATAGATGTTATGTTCCTAGCATCAAAACTCGGTTTCTAAACCTACAACTATAAAATGTGTATTAATTAAGATTAATATATAGATAATGAAAGTTATACTTGAAATTAAAGGATAGGAATTGTAAGAATTTATAATTAAAAGTAATTTTTATTATATTTTCTTCGATAAATTTTTAAATAATTTTTTTTCTGTTTTTAATTGTTTATCATCAGAAATATTTTTATATAATATAGAAAAAAATAGTCTGAAAAATAGTAGTTAAACACCTATTAAACAAATATTAATATGTGAAGTAAAGTATTATATATAAGACGATTAAAATCACAAGAAATTTATGAAATATTTTATGACTTCAAAATCATTGTTTTAGTATATTAATGTCAAGGATTTTTTTCTCTTTAAATAAAAATTAATAACAATCTTTTTTATTTCATTGTGATAAATGCTAGAAAATTTATCTAAGTTATTCAGTGCTTAACATTATTACCTCTACGCAGTAATAAGTCTTAAATAAAGAGACGGAATCGTGTTATATATCAGGAACGTGATAAAAATAAAAGAGTCTACTGATGTTAGACAAGTCTGAATATTATCCCGCGTTATTCAAACTTAAAATTCATTGAGAAGAGATGTGACTAAAATATGAAATAATTATATAGCGGTTATAAAAATACAAAATTACATCATTCAACTTTTTGAACTTGAATATTAGTCAAGTTCAAGAAAGTCTATCCCCCTTTTTGCTATTGGCTAAGTCTGACTATATCAACTCTATACTGCTATGATAGATTTTCATCTCTCTCTCTCTCTCTCTCTTTCTCCTGTCTAAAAACTTCAGATGATTACATTTAATTCACAGACGGTAAGTAATTTCCATTAAAAATCATACAAAAATTGGTTATCATTTCTTTTTTTTTTTTTTGACTTACTTATTTCAAATTTATATGCGTAGTAAAATTATATGGCAATGATTTTGTTATTTTTACTCTATTTATAAAATAGGAGATAAGACTGAAAGCTTACTACTCATCTGGGTCGTTGACTCAAGTACTTCTCAGACTCCGAACATATTTTTCTTAATTTTATTGCTGTCTGGGTATATTATCACATAGGGAGAAGAAGAAGAAGAAGAAAAAAAAAAAGTTAAAGTGATACAGTGTTATAATTCGGTTTCTTTTATAGAACATAAGGTAATAATTGATTTAGATAAGAACAGTTCTTAATTTTAATAATTTTCATATTCATATAATAAAAAATATACGTGATAATTTCTTTTGACATTTTTTAAACTAATACAATTCATGAAATTCTTAACTAATAAACCGGTACGAAAGATAATGATTTTTGCCTCCTTAATTGTCTTTGTATTTTATAAAAAAAATTAGCGTGTTCGTTCTTAAAAGAGTAAGCTAAATAAGAGAAAAGTCATTCAATCTATGATTATCACCTTATTTTTCTAGCAGGTCGTCTTCTTCTTTTTTTTTACGTCTGTCCGGAGAAGTATCCAGATGTTTTACCACTTGATTGAATTCGAGGCGAAGTTTCCTTCGATACGATTTAATGTTTTATGTTTTGCAGATATAATTATATACACTTCTGGATAAGCTGGTTGAAAAATTTTTAATCATGATTCAGCTTAATAAAACTTGCTTCTTTGGATCCCTTATCGTAACCGCTGCTATAGCTCTTGATATAGAAATTAACCTAGATCAGAAAATGGGTAAGTTTAATTTTTTTTAATATAAATATCAATAAGAATTTTATATAAAATGTTTTATTGTTATTATTATTACTGTAATTACTTTATATTTCAAAAATTCCTATCTTTGATATAAATTGCCTTTTTTGTTTGTAGTCTTGTTAAGACTTAATTAGTTTTACAATCATCTAAAAAAAAATACTACAAAAAATACATTACTAACCTTGGCATTTTATTTAATTTTTTTTTATATTTAAATGATTGTTTAGAAGCAAAGAAAGTATTTATTATATAATGTAAGTAACATTGACATTAAAGTAACAAAAGAACTTTCTCGTATTTTAGAAAGAGTAATTTTATACTTAAATTAAGAAAAAAAAATTCAATTCAAACTTAGTATATTATACAGAAATTAACATCAATTATTTTTAAAAAGTCAAAAAAAAATTTTTGTTTTATGATGTATAAAAGCAAATTAATATAACAAAAACACTAATTTTATTATTTATTTTTAAAGTTAAAAAGTATTTATATTACTTTTCCTATGTAAATTTAAAATTATGAAATGATTTTAAATGCAATAATCAATTCATTTTATATCGTATTTACTTATGTTAATTTACTTGTCAATGGTAACTCAAAATAGATACAAACTTAACAAGTTCATTTAATAATAAAATACATCTTTTCACGTAAGAACTGGTCAGTCAACTCTAATTTTAAGAATACACGTGATATCCATTGCAGGCGAAGTAGTAGTCGCGCTGTCTGGTTAATGAGGCGTGGGAGTTAGATCATTGTCCTATGACATATGATGTAAATTATCTCTTAACCTAAATAAAGTATTATATAGTAAAATTCGTTTCATTCTATTAATATTTTACATTCGTTTTGTATAATTCAATGCCAATAAGATTAAATACTTATCTTTCAGATGATCTTTTATCTTCGTTAAGAAGTCATCATGTAGTTATTCCCATTGCAATCGATGAAAATCGAGATTTTCTCGGTTATAATTTGAGACAGTCTGAAAAATTATCAGATGCTATATATATTTATTATAAACTAAAATTAGAAGATAAAATTTATTTTTTTAATTTAACTAAAAATCGTAAATTGATTACTGGTAATTATATAAAAGAAGTATGGGATAATAATGGAAGGCGAATAATAGAAGATGCAGATTCGAAAGACTGTCATTATCACGGAGAAGTAAATGATGATGAAGAATCTTTCGTAGCTCTCAGCATTTGTGATGGACTGGTAAGTATCTTTCCGAATAATAACAAAAATAATTTACTATATAAATGAAAATTTTAATAAGAGAGATAATACTAAGCTGCATTGTAATCACGTCCAAGATTAATGACCTCAATTTGACATGTAATCTTCTTCCAGATGGCCAAGGACATGATTCTATATTTGACTCTCATTTTTATTTTATAATTGTGATGCTGTGAATAGTCATTAACCCCTTCACATTTTCTCTCGTATCACATGAAATGTTAAAGCATATATAAGTGGCGGTCCAGCTTGATGATGCTAGGAACTTCAGTCAAATTTTTTTTTTTAATTTCTATATTTTAAAAATTATTTTAAATTATATATTTCAGCAAGGGATATTTATGATTAATAATCAAGAATATCTGATAGAACCATGGTGGAATCATACGAACAATATTCAGGAAGAAGGTTACCCGCATATTATTTATAGAAAAAGTTCATTTAAACGTCAATATAACTTCACAAAATGTGGAATTAAACGTACGTGTAAATTTAATTCTGTTGTTAATTATAAAAATACGATATCAAATTATCATATTTTTTTTTTTAGATTCAATTTTAGCAAAAAGAAGAAAAAATCTTAAAAGAATACGGNTTATTATAAACTAAAATTAGAAGATAAAATTTATTTTTTTAATTTAACTAAAAATCGTAAATTGATTACTGGTAATTATATAAAAGAAGTATGGGATAAAAATATTAATATGTGAAGTAAAGTATTATATATAAGACGATTAAAATCACAAGAAATTTATGAAATATTTTATGACTTCAAAATCATTGTTTTAGTATATTAATGTCAAGGATTTTTTTCTCTTTAAATAAAAATTAATAACAATCTTTTTTATTTCATTGTGATAAATGCTAGAAAATTTATCTAAGTTATTCAGTGCTTAACATTATTACCTCTACGCAGTAATAAGTCTTAAATAAAGAGACGGAATCGTGTTATATATCAGGAACGTGATAAAAATAAAAGAGTCTACTGATGTTAGACAAGTCTGAATATTATCCCGCGTTATTCAAACTTAAAATTCATTGAGAAGAGATGTGACTAAAATATGAAATAATTATATAGCGGTTATAAAAATACAAAATTACATCATTCAACTTTTTGAACTTGAATATTAGTCAAGTTCAAGAAAGTCTATCCCCCTTTTTGCTATTGGCTAAGTCTGACTATATCAACTCTATACTGCTATGATAGATTTTCATCTCTCTCTCTCTCTCTCTCTTTCTCCTGTCTAAAAACTTCAGATGATTACATTTAATTCACAGACGGTAAGTAATTTCCATTAAAAATCATACAAAAATTGGTTATCATTTCTTTTTTTTTTTTTTGACTTACTTATTTCAAATTTATATGCGTAGTAAAATTATATGGCAATGATTTTGTTATTTTTACTCTATTTATAAAATAGGAGATAAGACTGAAAGCTTACTACTCATCTGGGTCGTTGACTCAAGTACTTCTCAGACTCCGAACATATTTTTCTTAATTTTATTGCTGTCTGGGTATATTATCACATAGGGAGAAGAAGAAGAAGAAGAAAAAAAAAAAGTTAAAGTGATACAGTGTTATAATTCGGTTTCTTTTATAGAACATAAGGTAATAATTGATTTAGATAAGAACAGTTCTTAATTTTAATAATTTTCATATTCATATAATAAAAAATATACGTGATAATTTCTTTTGACATTTTTTAAACTAATACAATTCATGAAATTCTTAACTAATAAACCGGTACGAAAGATAATGATTTTTGCCTCCTTAATTGTCTTTGTATTTTATAAAAAAAATTAGCGTGTTCGTTCTTAAAAGAGTAAGCTAAATAAGAGAAAAGTCATTCAATCTATGATTATCACCTTATTTTTCTAGCAGGTCGTCTTCTTCTTTTTTTTTACGTCTGTCCGGAGAAGTATCCAGATGTTTTACCACTTGATTGAATTCGAGGCGAAGTTTCCTTCGATACGATTTAATGTTTTATGTTTTGCAGATATAATTATATACACTTCTGGATAAGCTGGTTGAAAAATTTTTAATCATGATTCAGCTTAATAAAACTTGCTTCTTTGGATCCCTTATCGTAACCGCTGCTATAGCTCTTGATATAGAAATTAACCTAGATCAGAAAATGGGTAAGTTTAATTTTTTTTAATATAAATATCAATAAGAATTTTATATAAAATGTTTTATTGTTATTATTATTACTGTAATTACTTTATATTTCAAAAATTCCTATCTTTGATATAAATTGCCTTTTTTGTTTGTAGTCTTGTTAAGACTTAATTAGTTTTACAATCATCTAAAAAAAAATACTACAAAAAATACATTACTAACCTTGGCATTTTATTTAATTTTTTTTTATATTTAAATGATTGTTTAGAAGCAAAGAAAGTATTTATTATATAATGTAAGTAACATTGACATTAAAGTAACAAAAGAACTTTCTCGTATTTTAGAAAGAGTAATTTTATACTTAAATTAAGAAAAAAAAATTCAATTCAAACTTAGTATATTATACAGAAATTAACATCAATTATTTTTAAAAAGTCAAAAAAAAATTTTTGTTTTATGATGTATAAAAGCAAATTAATATAACAAAAACACTAATTTTATTATTTATTTTTAAAGTTAAAAAGTATTTATATTACTTTTCCTATGTAAATTTAAAATTATGAAATGATTTTAAATGCAATAATCAATTCATTTTATATCGTATTTACTTATGTTAATTTACTTGTCAATGGTAACTCAAAATAGATACAAACTTAACAAGTTCATTTAATAATAAAATACATCTTTTCACGTAAGAACTGGTCAGTCAACTCTAATTTTAAGAATACACGTGATATCCATTGCAGGCGAAGTAGTAGTCGCGCTGTCTGGTTAATGAGGCGTGGGAGTTAGATCATTGTCCTATGACATATGATGTAAATTATCTCTTAACCTAAATAAAGTATTATATAGTAAAATTCGTTTCATTCTATTAATATTTTACATTCGTTTTGTATAATTCAATGCCAATAAGATTAAATACTTATCTTTCAGATGATCTTTTATCTTCGTTAAGAAGTCATCATGTAGTTATTCCCATTGCAATCGATGAAAATCGAGATTTTCTCGGTTATAATTTGAGACAGTCTGAAAAATTATCAGATGCTATATATATTTATTATAAACTAAAATTAGAAGATAAAATTTATTTTTTTAATTTAACTAAAAATCGTAAATTGATTACTGGTAATTATATAAAAGAAGTATGGGATAATAATGGAAGGCGAATAATAGAAGATGCAGATTCGAAAGACTGTCATTATCACGGAGAAGTAAATGATGATGAAGAATCTTTCGTAGCTCTCAGCATTTGTGATGGACTGGTAAGTATCTTTCCGAATAATAACAAAAATAATTTACTATATAAATGAAAATTTTAATAAGAGAGATAATACTAAGCTGCATTGTAATCACGTCCAAGATTAATGACCTCAATTTGACATGTAATCTTCTTCCAGATGGCCAAGGACATGATTCTATATTTGACTCTCATTTTTATTTTATAATTGTGATGCTGTGAATAGTCATTAACCCCTTCACATTTTCTCTCGTATCACATGAAATGTTAAAGCATATATAAGTGGCGGTCCAGCTTGATGATGCTAGGAACTTCAGTCAAATTTTTTTTTTTAATTTCTATATTTTAAAAATTATTTTAAATTATATATTTCAGCAAGGGATATTTATGATTAATAATCAAGAATATCTGATAGAACCATGGTGGAATCATACGAACAATATTCAGGAAGAAGGTTACCCGCATATTATTTATAGAAAAAGTTCATTTAAACGTCAATATAACTTCACAAAATGTGGAATTAAACGTACGTGTAAATTTTTTAAATTTTATTTCTGTTCTTAATTATAAAAATACAATATCAAATTATCATATTTTTAGATTCAATTTTAACAAAAAAAAGAAAAAACCTTAAAAGAATACGGCGATCCACTAGCATAGAGAGATTTGTCGAAACTCTTGTTGTTGTAGATGAAAAAATGGTAGATTATCATGGAAAAGACGTTGAATCGTACGTTTTATGCATTATGAATATTGTAAGTGAATAAAATTTTATTTATTTGATAAATTATAAGTAAATATTTAAAGTAAAAGATTACTTAAGAAATGTTCATCTAATTGTTTTGTCTCTCTGGAGGTCAGGTTTCTAAACTGTATCGTGATTCGTCTCTAGGAAATGCAGTTAATATTGTTGTTACCAAACTGATATTGCTTTCAGAACAACAGGTACTTAAAATTAAAAAGAAAAATTATTTACTTTAATTAATTTATTGAAAGAATAAAAATTTTATATATATCGAAAGTATAGTACAATACATTTAGTATACTTCTATATATAGTATATATACTTATTTTTTTAAATTTATTCATATATTTTTATAGTCTTTTTTGAACGTAAGTCATCATGCAGAAAAGACTCTCAGTTTATTTTGTAAATGGCAAAGAAAGGTAAAGACTAATACAACAAAGCACGATACTGCAGTTCTTATAACAAGGTAAAACGAATTTAAATTCCACTTTACAAATATCATAAGTAACATTTATAATTTTTTCAAATTAGATTTGACATTTGTTTTGATCGAGACGAACCCTGCGATACATTAGGTAAATAAATATTTATTTTAAAAATTAAAATAATTAAAATATTAATTAGTATACTATTTACAGGTTTAGCTCAAATTTTAGGAATGTGTGAACCAAGTCGTAGTTGCAGTATTACTCAAGATATTGGATTAGCTAGTGGATTAATTGTCGCTCATGAAATAGGCCATAAGTAATTAAATAAATTATATTTAAATTAATTTTTAATGAAAAACTCACCCATTCGTTCTTCTAGCAGTTTTGGAATGCAACATGATGGATATGGTAACGATTGCAGTTTTGAAAATATTGGGAAAGGCAACATTATGACTTCCAAACTTTCTCAATTGGGTCATCCCATCACATGGTCTAACTGTAGCAGACAATACATGACAGAATTTTTAAAGTAAGAATTATACAATTTCAGAATAAAAGTATATTATCTTTCTTAAGTTTTATCAATTTTGTTGACAATTATTTAGTTTTTCTTACGTCGTGAAGTTCAGGTCAAGCTGATTGTTTGCTGAACAGACCGCCTATCCACGAATATAATTATAACGAAGCATTGCCTGGATTCCAATACAGTGCAGAAGAACAGTGTAAATCCCAATATGGACCAGATTCGACACCTTGCTATAATTATCCTAAAGTAAGAGAGATATTTTAAAATAAATTACAAAAACAAATGTTTTAATTAGTAAGTTTTATCAATTTATTTTATAGACTATATGCCGTTATTTGTGGTGCACAAAACTAAATGGAGAATGCATTACGAATAAAATACCTGTGCTTGATGGAACCGAATGTATTATGGGTGATGCAATTGATGGAGTAAGTTGAAAAAATTATAAATTAAAGTTTAACAAAAATAGGATTTTAAATATTGTTCTAATAGATTAAAAGATAAGATATTATTTTTTATGTAGAGCAAATTAAATATGACAGCAAATTTATAATATATATTATACATTTTCAGTTTTGTTACGATGGAGAATGCATGCCCAATAATACAAAATTGGAAAGTGTTGATGGCAATTGGTCGCCGTGGACGGAATGGAGTATTTGTTCTAGAACTTGTGGAGGAGGAATCGAATCTTCAAGAAGATACTGTGATAACCCAAGGTAATTTTGTAGTTTACAATCCCTTTTTCCATCATATATTGTTATTATATAAAATATCGATTATTTGTTTTCTGTGTAGTCCAATGTATGGTGGAAAATTTTGTACTGGAGAAAGAATGAGATATCGATCGTGCAATATATTGGTATTGTTCTTTCTTCTTTATTGGTAATTATTTAAAATAAAGCTATACTGTTAATTATAATCTAATTATTAGTAAATATATTAATATTTTTAGATATTTCTTTCGTTCTTTTTTTTTAGGATTGCCCAATCGACTCACGTGATTTTCGCCATGTTCAATGTTCTAAATTCAACAATATTCCTTTCAGAGGGAAATTTTATGAATGGACACCTTATCCGGGAGGTATTTACAATTCTATTGAGTATTTATGAAATAAATAAGAATATTTGCTTATTTATATTATTTATTTCAGCTCAGGCAAAATCGTGCTCTCTTTATTGCCAAGCCACAGGTTATGATTTTTATGTGGAAAGAGCAACGAAGGTTATAGATGGAACGAAATGTTCTCATAGCATGAATGTGTGTATCGAAGGACAATGCAAGGTAATTTATTTTTATTTATAAATCACTAAAGAATATATAAAAATACATGTTATTAACAGCATGTAGGTTGTGATCGTATTTTGGGTTCGAATGCATCCGAAGACAAATGCAGAGTTTGCGAAGGAGATGGTAGTACGTGTAAAACAAATCGAGGAGAATTTACTGACTTGTTAGATGAAAAAATTGGTGGTAAGCATCACAGTTCAAACGATTTGAAGATTTCAAAATTGTAATTGTAAATAATACTTTTAAATGATACTAGAATATGAAGAAGTTGTAAAAATACCAAAAAATTCTGTTTGGATTTTTGTATCAGAAAAGCATCCTTCAGCCAATTTTTTAGGTATAATTTTTGATCTTTTTAATAAATTATAGTTGGACAAATATACATTTATATCTATTTACAGCACTTAAAAGCGTCGAGGGTAAAATTCTCATCAATGGCAAAAGCGTAATACATTGGCCAAAAATATTTAATGTAGCAGGTACAAAATTCCATTACATGAGACCAAAATATCATTTGGAATATATTCATGCTTTAGGGCCGACTTCAGAAGATGTTATTGTTACTGTAAGAAATGTTATTATATAATAAATGAGCATTAAATATATTGTAAATATAATTTTTATTTTGATAATGTAATATATTCTTTCTCAATTCCAGTTGCTTCTCCAAGAACCAAATAAAGGAATTAGATATATATTTAATACTCCAGTAGATCCTCCTCGAGGGAAAATTATTTATAGATGGATTCATTTACCATGGTCTGAATGTTCTAAAACTTGTGCAAAAGGTTCCATTTTTTTTACATTATCTTATTACAAAAACAAATCAATTCAATTATTAAATTTATTTTTCTTAATAGCTGATAAAAAAATTTAATTTATACACTTATTTTAATTAAATTAATAGGTATATCAATCGCTAAAATTGCGTGTGTTCAAGAAAATAGTAAATTACAAGCTCCAGAAAAATTATGTCATGGATATAAACCGTCTGATAGAAGTAGATACTGCAATAAAGATCCATGTCCACCAAAGTATGTTACAAGTTTATTTATATTTTATTTAATTTTGAGTATTTAAATAACACATAACTTATTTTTAATTGATGTAAAACTGAAGATGGAAAATTGAAGCTTGGAGTGAATGTTCAAAAAGTTGTGGTGGTGGTTATAAAATACGAAACGTTTTATGCACACAAGAAATAGAAGCTTTGAAAGAACAAACTGTAAATGAAACTCTATGTTTAGAAAGTAGGCCTGAAAACCTTACTACTTGCAATGAATCTCCATGTCCAAATGTATGGTACACTGGCAGGTGGTCTAAGGTAAGAGATTTGAAAAACGTTTCTAACAGATAATTTCATTAGGCCCCATCTGATATAAAGTTCCATGTTTAAATTAAACTATTATATTTAACTAAATTTTTTCTNTCCATTTCATTAATCTGGTAAAAGCATATAATCTTGAATAACAGAAGACAGCAGCAACTAATTGGTTCACTACAGTTTGTTTTCCTAGAATTCTGAAGTCATTGAAAATTCCAGGTCTAATTTTGCATCATGATAATTCTTCGTCCCACATCGCCAAGAATACTTTTGATTTCCTTCAAGCTAATAATATCAAAATCATTGTTCTCTATTAAATTTTACAATGATTATATGAACTCCGCGCTTCTGTTTCAAATCCAGTTGTTAATTAAAATTCATATATAAAATGATTATAGTTTTTCCTGATTGTAATTTTATTCTCACTTTCATACAGTGTCGACCTTGTGGAATGAGTAAACGAAATCGCACAGTATTATGTATGAATAGTAACATGACAAGAGAACTTAATCCAAGTGAATGCCCAGGAGAGAAACCTTCCATAATTTCAGAATGCCCGAAATCTTTATGTATATCCAACAGATGGTTCAAAAGTTCTTGGGGAAAGGTAAGAAAAATAAATACTTATGTATTTTAATATACAGTCGACCCCTATAACACTGTTGATAATTCCGTTTTATATGAATTCCATGTTGTACGAGTCACTTAGATTTAACAAATATGTGTGCCAGGCTGTGAACGGCTCACGTATTTGTAAAATCTAAGTGACTCGTACAACATGGAATTCATATAAAACGGAATTATCAACAGTGTTATAGGGGGTTCGACTGTATCAATATCGTATGATCCGTGTTATTTGTCTAGTGCAACGTCACTTGCGGACATGGTTTCCAAATGCGAATGGTGGAATGTCGTTCATTAAAGAGAGAACCCAGCGATCTATGTTTAGAAAATACAAAACCGTCTATTTTAAGAGCATGTTACATCCCTTGTAAGAAAGAAGGTATTATATAACTATGATATTATATAATTTCTTTAAAATGTTTTATTTATTTATCTTATTAATTGTTAATATTTCAGAATGTACAGATGCCAATAAAGTAGGATATTGTCAACTGGTAGTAAAATTACAATTTTGCAATCGACATTACTTTAGTAAAATGTGTTGTAAGTCCTGTTCTCAAAAAAAACTCATCCAATAATTTATAAGAAAGACGAATTTTTTTTAATGTTATATTAAAAATGCAATAAGTAATNTTATTAACTTTTCAAAAAAACTTACTCAAACACCAATACCAGTCCAATATTATAACAAGGTTTACTAATATGAATGTTTTAGTCTGTTTAAAACTGACATCTTCAGATAAATTACAAGGAACATAGAATACAGAATAGAACATCATCAAACAAGTTCAAAAATGGAAAGCTTCCAGACATTAGAAGCTTGCACATGACCAGTAGTGCAATTGCACAGTTATTAGAAAAATGTAAACTCATAATATAAAATGTAAAATTATAATATCGATATACAAATACAGTACATAGTACAATAGAATTTGTATTGTAAAAATTTAATTTTTTCAAACACTAGAGGGCGATACTTTCTATAGAATCGACCACCCCGATTTCTGTAATACAGTAATTTGTACTTAGTAATTTTATATGATGAATAAATAATATAAATTTCCACAATGCATGTAATGAACAAATAAAGATACTGTAAAATTTGTGAATAAAAAAATAATATATAATACAGAGATCGAATTTTTCATAAGGTATCAGCATATAGCGTATATTAGAACCTCCTTTGCCAATTAAGAACAACTTTGCATTATTATCTGCTACAAATTAAAACTTTATTTCTAAGACATATATGTATTATATCGTTATTATATAATTTTTCATTTAATAAAAAGGAAGTTCTTACAGAACGGGTAACTACCAAGAGATATGAAAACTGAGTCTACAGATAATAGTGCTTTATTTTACTGCAGAATTTTATGAATACGAGGGTGACTTTGAAAGTTTTGCAATACAAGAAAACCATCCATGATGATATATAATGTGTTTATTTATTTTTTTAATAATAAACTTCATATGACACATTGTACTTAAACAAAGTTCACTAATCTCTCTTAATCCAAGTGAGACAGGCTCTGTTTCTAATAGTAACAATGAAACTTTCTAGAGAAGCACTTCCTGCAATCATTTAATATGATTTTCGTGTTGGACTGAATGACAAAGACTGTTAAGAACGATTGAAATTAGCTTTTGGAAATGATGCCCCATCCCTTATTACTATGTTCGGGTGATACAAAAGAATTTCAAAAGGATCGTACTTCCTTCCACGATTGACCACGTGAAGAGTGATCACGAACAACAGTGACTCCTGAAAATGTAACTGCTGTCCAGAAGCAGAAGATCAAAGATGTACGGTACCTATGAAACAACACAGGAGAGACTATAGATTGGAGCCTCTGCAGTTGCAGACATTCTCTATAAGAAGATACGGTTTTAAAAAGCAGTGTCTCGGTAGATACATCATCAGTTGACAGATTTTCAAAAGTCAGAGTTTATCGTGATCTCTAAGAAAATTCTGGAGATCTTGAACTAAGTTGGACACCAGATTATTTCCAAGATTGTCACAGATGATGAGACACATACCATTTTATGACTGTCCCACGCGTCAAGAAAGCCGGGTATTGATCCATAAAGATGATCTAATTCCATCAAATGTGAAAAGGCAGAGAGCAATAAAACAGTCGTTTATTTCTGTTTTTCCATTTCATTAATCTGGTAAAAGCATATAATCTTGAATAACAGAAGACAGCAGCAACTAATTGGTTCACTACAGTTTGTTTTCCCAGAATTCTGAAGTCATTGAAAATTCCAGGTCTAACTTTGCATCATGATAATTCTTCGTCCCACATCGCCAATCATACTGTTGATTTCCTTCAAGCTAATAATATCAAAATCATTGAACACCCACCATATTTATCAGATTTGGCAATGTATGACTTCTGACTAATTTTTTAATCTTATAAAACATTTGAGCGGTTGCAAATTTAAGACATGGGATGAAATCCAAGCTTCCGTGACAGAGTAATCTGAAAGCATTCCAGAAAATGAGTGGCGTCATGCTTTTGATCTTTGGAAGGAATGACTACATAAGTGCATTTTGGACAGAGGAGAATACTTTGGACATAAATAAAAATTAATTAAAAATTTTTTTCAGACCTTATAACTTTCTTGTATTGCAAAACTTTCAGAATCATCGCCGTATAAATTTATCTTTAAAGAAATGTCTGAAATGTAATGCCCCATCATGTATTATGGATTATCCAGTACATTTGATCAAACAACATAGGAAAAGGTCACTCCATTGCATTATACCTTCTTCATCAAAAACAGTAAGTTTTTAAATTTAATGAAATCAATATTTAAACACTAAAAACTTAAGTTCTTCTTACGAAATAAATTATTAACATTTCTAATGTTATATTTGTATATTCGGGTGACATTTTTCTGTTATTTGTATGTTCATACTTCTCTACTCATTGATATTTTAAATATGTTATATAGTATCATAACACAGTATTATCTTCCCATTTCTATTGGTACGGTAAAGACCTTTCTGCTACTTGATAAATGAATATTGGATTCCAAATTACAACTTATACATTTATTTTTCATTACATAATAAAACTGAAATTAAATTATATTATAAATCATAAAAAAGTACTTTAAGATTTTAATTAAATGATATTAAGTTTTATGATATCAGCCTGGTTAAGAAATTCGACCAGGGTTTCACCTATTGCTCTGGGAACCCAAAAAATCTTATAAAAATTTTTCATGTGCTGTCCATCCTGGATATGTCTAGCCTCTTACCTCACCATTTCGCTCCATAATGGGCTTGACAAAAAGGCCCTCTTAGTGCCCACAGTGCGGAAAGAGCTAAAAACTTCTACGAACTGTTTCATTACTATCATTAGAAAGATTAAATGCAGTCTATACTTTATCACTTGCTTCAGCACTTATAAAATCAGGTGTAAATAAAATTATACTATTTACGATTACAGATTTTTGCAAATGATATGGCTTTCCTGATATTTAATATTTACCAAATTGTACGGTAATAACCGGTTAATTATTTTATTAGTTAATTAATTTCAGAATAATAATGTTTTGAATAATTATAGCATTTTCTTAGATAAAAAGAACAATTAAACTCTATAACATTTTACTAATAAAAAATAAATCAAGCTATCGTGTTTCCAGATCTACTGTAGTCTTCCCACAATATCCACGAAGGATTGGTTCTAGGATACTGCAGATGCTCAAGTTATTCATAAGTTATAATCTATACTTTAAATCATTCCTCAAATACTTATAACAGTTAATCTGTACAATTTAAATGTTATATAAATAGTTATTCTACTGCATTGTATAAGGAATAATGACAAGAATAAGTCTGTTCATTTTCAGTACAGACACAGCCATTGTAATCATAAGTACACATAGTACCCACCAGTAACAATGTAAAAAAACACCCAAATATAGCCTAATGTACAGTACACTTCTTCGAAAATGTTTTATTTTTGATAACTTTAATGCAGTAATCAGATTCTAATTATTTCAGTGACATTAATAGTTGTTCTGACGAATGGTGCATTTTTTATAAAAAAATAATAAGACTCAGCTAGGCCCTGATACATTATATATAAAACGTTCAATTTTATTCGTACATTATATTAAGCAATCAGTTACTATAAACATATATTCAAAGTCAAATAATATATTTTCTCCAAACTATAATTAAGGATATTTTGTAAAAATAGACAAATTATAACATTACAGTATCTTCAAGTCATATCTTCTACATATGATAGGCTATACTTTATGCACAAAACTACAAGATCTCATTCTAAACACAATCATAAATGACTCTGAAAGTTTTGCAATACAGAAAAGTTATAAGGTCTGAAAAAAATTTTTAATTAATTTTTATTTATGTCCAAAGTATTCTCCTCTGTCCAAAATGCACTTATGTAGTCATTCCTTCCAAAGATCAAAAGCATGACGCCACTCATTTTCTGGAATGCTTTCAGATTACTCTGTCACGGAAGCTTGGATTTCATCATCCCATGTCTTAAATTTGCAACCGCTCAAATGTTTTATAAGATTAAAAAATTAGTCAGAAGTCATACATTGCCAAATCTGATAAATATGGTGGGTGTTCAATGATTTTGATATTATTAGCTTGAAGGAAATCAACGGTATTCTTGGCGATGTTGGATGAAGCATTATCATGATGCAAAGTTAGACCTGGAATTTTCAATGACTTCAGAATTCTAGGAAAACAAACTGTAGTGAACCAATTAGTTGCTGCTGTCTTCTGTTATTCAAGATTATATGCTTTTACCAGATTAATGAAATGGAAAAACAGAAATAAACGACTGTTTTATTGCTCTCTGCCTTTTCACATTTGATGGAATTAGATCATCTTTATGGATCAATACCCGGCTTTCTTGACGCGTGGGACAGTCATAAAATGGTATGTGTCTCATCATCTGTGACAATCTTGGAAATAATCTGGTGTCCAACTTAGTTCAAGATTTCCAGAATTTTCTTAGAGATCACGATAAACTCTGACTTTTGAAAATCTGTCAACTGATGATGTATCCACCGAGACACTACTTTTTAAAACCGTATCTTATAGAGAATGTCTGCAACTGCAGAGGCTCCAATCTATAGTCTCTCCTGTATCGTTTCATAAGTACTGTACATGATCTTCTGCAACCATATGCTTTTGGACAGCAGTTACATTTTCAGGAGTCACTGTTGTTCGTGATCACTCTTCACGTGGTCAATCGTGGAAGGAAGTACGATTCTTCTGAAATTCTTCTGTATCACCCGAACACAGTAATAAAGGATGAGGCATCATTTCCAAAAGCTAATTTCAATCGTTCTTAACAGTCTTTATCATTCAGTCCAACACGAAAATCATATTAAATGATTGCAGGAATTGCTTCTCTAGAAAGTTTCATTGTTACTATTAGAAACAGAGTCTGTCTCACTTCGATTAAAATAGATTAGTGAACTTTGTTTAAGTACAATGTGTCATATGAAATTTATTATTAAAAAAGAGATAAATAAACACGTTATATATCATCATGGATGGTTTTCTTGTATTGCAAAACTTTCAGAATCATCGCCGTATAAATTTATCTTTAAAGAAATGTCTGAAATGTAATGCCCCGGTCTGAATGTTCTAAAACTTGTGCAAAAGGTTCCATTTTTTTTACATTATCTTATTACAAAAACAAATCAATTCAATTATTAAATTTATTTTTCTNTATCATCATGGATGGTTTTCTTGTATTGCAAAACTTTCAAAGTCTCACTCGTATTAACATACCGGTATGTATAACGAGCGAATATCGTCACAATGCCGAGCTGCAATTTTTAATCATATTTTTAACTTAAAATAAATGCTCTCCACCTGAAATTAGTACTGTAGTGGCTTGCCCCTGTACATCATACTTTTCCGTTAAGAATGGAGTCGTGCCGGTCATCTATCTAACTCCTTTCAGGGGGAAATTCTTGAATTGAAATAACATGACTTATAATTTACACCGGAAGTTCGTATACAGTTTATCGGGGACTTCTGCCTCTAAGGTTTCCATATACTATCTCGTCTTTCATCTAAATAACTCCGTTATCGAGATTAAGGAATGACAAGCAGACAGATCAACAGATTGACGGACGAGTAGGTATTTATAGTTCTACAATTTTATCAAATTGCAAGCCCAATCAAAAATATAAATCATCATAAATAATAAATATAAAAATTACGTCGAATGGCTGAAGTCGTATATAAAACTTTTCAGTATAACTTATTGCTATTGTTACAGATCTTATTCAAGAAATGAGATCTAATTAAGGAAAGCATTTTCTAAAAGTATTAATGAAACATTCATAAATAATGTTAAATATAATAGAATTTCGATCTACTTAATCTCAAATACGTCAAAGCAGAATAACTAATCAATTAAAACTATAAAATCATTGGAATATTTATTACACCAAACTAGTCAACAAAAATATAAAACCAACTTACAGTAACATATATACTACAAATATAAACAAACAAAAGATTATGAAAAGTGAAAGTATATACTATAATTACATAAATTTTAAGATACATATGCATTAACTCGAGAAAAATGGTTCCGAATCCCCCCAACACACTGGTAAAACTTTTCTCACGAAGACATTAAAAACTATAAAAGAATAACGATCACAGAGTGATATATGAAGGTACAGAAGAAAAGTTTCGTCCTAAAATCTTTGACAAATTGCCAGATTCTTCAAATTTTTCTTTAAATGTAATTCGAAAGAGAATCGATTGTCGAAAATTATATTAAAATTAAAAAGAACTGAACAAATAGAATGGGAAAAATCAAATACAAAAAAGCTAATTGAAGATGAGTGTTTTTAATATTAAGTTATTTATCCTTCAGTTATATATTATTGAATCTCTGATATAATTTAAATCACTCGATGCGATTTCACTTCGCTTTCGTAGAATCAATTAATCGCTTATTGCGAGACATACCTATATAAAATAGCTCTATACTGTATAGTGTTTATAACAATGAATAGGAAATATCTCAGTAAAAATCTTTAATTAAATATGAATATATGTTAAAATTTATAGATCTATAATATTCTAAATGCAATCATTCAGTATAAAATAAATTAAAAAACAAAGCTGTAATTAAAACAATAATACACATATTTAAGTTATATACTAGGCTGCACACCGTGAATTAATTAAAAACAAATTATTACAGTTTAGAACTTTGTCGTATGTAAATTTGTTTACATATTTATAGAAAAGCATTATCAATTTCTTTCATATTTTATTTACATATTAATTATAAACAATTATAAATAAATAAACACAAAGAATGCGATAATAAAATAACACAAACATTGATTAAAAAATTTTTATGCATATTCTTAATCATAAATTTAATAATAATTATGTGAAGAATTTTATTTTTTAAAAATAGATTTGATTTATCTAAAATTTGTTATGTTATATTATTTAATTTTATAAATGATATATTTTTATATTCGTAAATAATGTTTCTATTATTCTTCAAGGTTGTTAATTTGGTGATAAGCGATATACATTTAAATACACTATTGTTTTTTTTTATTGAAAAAATTAATAATAGTCTTTTGTTCATTGGAGAAACGTGACACCTTGATAACAGTTCAACAGTTGTCAAAGCAAAATATTCTATTTAATTGCTATGTGAATTTATATACTTTAAATGGTGAAATTAAATCACGAATCATACATTAATTATAGTTCATTAGTAGTTAGAAAAACTAGAATATAAATTCGTCTTCTATTTGAGAATATCATTTTCCACTTAATAAACTTCAATGCATTCATTATTTTACACGTTGTCAATGTATTCAATTATCTAAACAATTCGTTTCTTACGAAATGTCTTTCGTTAAAGGAATGTCTTTTAATACTTTATTTGATCAATAAATTCTATGAATGGAATTCTATCTTTGAATTAATTTTAATATTTGTAATATACCTCCTATTTCTTTATTCTTTTAACTCTATGTACCCTTGTAAAAGAACTATATATATATATTATTTTTTTAAATAAGAGCAATAGTCTTTACACTTTGTATTATGTCTATTTAGTCCTTCTCTTTCTTAGTAATGGAATCAATATAAAATTTCATAGTATAAAATTTCAAACTCAAACTTTTCTATGCTATAGAAATGAAGAAACTGAAATATTTTCATCAGTTATTTAAAAATAATATGAAATAAGTTCAATTATGAATTTCATAATAAAAAATTTAATTTGATTTTTAGAAAATTATTTATATATGAAAATTCATTATTTATAGAATATTCACGTCATTAATTAATTAAGTTACTGTTAGTGATTTAGAAAGTAACTTTTGCATTCACTTTGTCCATTTTAAGTAACAAATCATTTATTAAAAATGGTGTTTTATATTTAATGGTATCTCAATTTCTTGTATTGATAATAAGCAAAGAATTTCGAAAAATTCTCAAGGAAATAAATGACACAAGAACTTATATTCTACATAAATGTTATTGTTCGGTTTTAAATTAAGAAATCAATGACTTTCTTTATATGAACATTAATAGACGATCAGCCTTCGCACGGCTCGCCAGTTTTTTATTATAAGTAGATCAACAGGAGCAATGTCATTGTATTGTTCTACATATTCAAAAAGTTTATGTAGCACGCTTTCTAAATGACTAATTTTCAAGTTTTTTTTTTTTTGAAAGGCGGATCATCTTTATTACTGAAGCATTTTCTTATCATAATTAACGAGTTCATTATCATTTAAAATAGCTTTTTCTTTTCAATTATTTATCGTCTGATGAATTTTAATATCTCAGATTCCTTTATTTTCTTTAATAATTAATATATCTCTTGATGAGGGTAACTTGTGTTAATTTAATGGCCCTCATCAGGGACCGAAATTCATTTTATTTATTTATTTATTTTTATTGATTCCAGCATTCGTTATAAAGATTAATATTTTAATTTAATCTTGAAATTTTCACCTAGTCCTACATTTAAATAATAACTTTTTCCAATTGTTTAACTGAAGGTCATATTAAAGAAAAACTTGACCCAGAAATATTGAAATTTAACCTCCTGACCTTTTCTGATGTCAATGAGCGTTGTCAATAACGACTTCACCAACGCCTTTTTCTTGTTATTTATTATTATTATTTTTTTTTTTTTTTTTCATCATCACGAAGTTATGTTTACATAAAATATTTCTTAATCTTTTTGCGTAAAAAGTTGAATTCTTTATAACCTTGCATATTCTTTCATAAATAATAGAATAGGTCATGACGCACAATTTTGCCTCATAGAAAATACTGTAAACAAATCCTTATATATATATATATATATTATAAATACGAATTAATGAAATGCACGTGTATAATCTATATCTTAAATTAATAAGATTACATTTTATTATTTATACATTCTTTATGTAAAATAACACTTACTATAATGGTAAATATTGATTTTTAAAATATATCTGATTAACAGGACGAGTGAATGACGAAAAATTTGTATATATTTATAACTAAAAAATATATATTTTTTAAATTTATAACAGTAATTTATTCTATAAAGATAGGGGAAAAAAACCTCACAATCAATATATTAATCAGTAGACTCCTGGAAACAAAATAATAATTTAAAAAAGTTAAATTTTTAAACTGTTATTTTAATAGATTTTTTTTACATTTGTAGTTTAAAAAAAAATGTACCTATGAAA